>NW_017280199.1:203338-221209 GCF_001594065.2 Cyphomyrmex costatus
CTCTCTCTCTCTCTCTCTCTCTCTCTCTCTCTCTCTCTCTCTCTCTCTTTTTCTCTGTTTCTTTAACTGCTGCATAAATGTCGTGAGAGTGGGATTTTACAATTAGGTAGATGTATGTATCGTAAGAATCGTCAAAATATGTGCAAGCTGACAATCGGTATTTGTTAGTTTTACAATAACGTATATGCGCGCTTTGAAAAAGCATAAAATCTTGGTTATAAATATATTCCCATTAGAATCGTTTAATGGCACGATCGAGCTTAAATTTAAAAATCCTCTTGTTTTATCTTTTTAATATATTCGTTTCTACATTATCGCCCCCAGAATCTGTTTTTATCTGCTCCTACAATGTTTCCTCATCTTCCGCCTCTCCGTTCCTTTTTCTTTATATTTTCTTTTTTGTTATCACAACGGCGTTTAATTACGTTTATAAATATGTTTATTCCAAAAAGACTGCAATTAGTTAAATTCTCTACTTTCAAATCTTTGTTCGAAAGGAAGCCATTCAAAAAAAGAAATAAATTTACCGAAACTGTGAAATCTCTTAGAAATTCAAATAATTCCTGCAAATTTAAATGACTATCTAAATTAATCAATTAGTTAGCTTCGCAAGCTGTATTTGTTTTCTTTCTCTTTTCACAGACACTATCCCCACCCCTTTTTCTACCGGCACCCCCATCCTCCGTGCATACATACACGCGCACACATACGCACGCATCTTTACCTCTCTTTCTCTCTCTAAAGTCATCTTTTATATTAATACGCGCACATATGTGGGCCCCTTTTTGTCGAAGCGCCGCGTCGTATGCACGTATCGCACTCGTGCGATCATATTAGACACACACACGCCTCACACACGCATCTCTCGCGCGCACGTATAAGTGGGCATGTGCTCTAGACCGCTTTACTCTGGAACCCCTCTCTATTCTGGAACAGCTTATCCCTTCCCTGTAAAGTGAAATATATATATATCGTATATATCATATAGGAATTATATATATATAAAATATATATGTAATAAATCTATTTATTATAACATGTATAATATATATATAATTACATATAGTATATATAATATTATATAATTCCTTTTTCGCATTCTTTTTTACGCGCGCATCATTACTCTGCCGCGTTACCGTACGTAGAATAAGAGAAGCGAAACATACGGCATAATACGAACAGACAAAACATGTGTTCCGCTATACGAGTATTGGAAGTGGTTTTCCAGAATAGAGGGATACAGTCCGGTCCGGACGATTTCAGAATAGAGGAGTGCTATAGCAACTCTGTCCCCATCATTCTATCTCGAACCTTTCTTTCTTTATATCCTTTCTTCTGTCTCTGTCTCTCTCCCTCTCTCTCTCTGCAGCTCAAACATATACATACATACATAGATACATACATGCATGCACGCAATACACAAATACATAAACATGTACGCACGCATGCACGCTTCCTCGCTGCTTCTCTCCATCTCGCTTTCACGCTCTCTTTCTTTCTGCTATTCTTTCCTCTCAATCAGTGGCTTTATCACACGTATATTATTTTTTCTCTTCTAGCAATGTCTTTCTTCAGTTCTAGTTTCTGCCTGTGCTTCTAAAATCGAGACTTCTTGCGGCCTTACAACCGCAAACGTATATTTGCGCCACTGTAGCCGCAGCACGAAAATCGAATAAGATTTAAATGGAAGTGTGTTATCTACAAAATATCTTAATTACTCGCTAATTACAGCACAAAACATGCAAATATAAAAATTTGCATTATATTATCGTTTAATATTTATATATATCATCCGATATATCATTCCACATCGCACCATTAAGGTTCGCCGACATGATTCTTGGTATATATATTATTATGCAGCTGACCGTTGTCTCTTGAAAGTCCATTTTCTTTTTTTTTTTTTTACTGCGTATGCATATGTGTGTGTGTGTGTGTGTGTGTGTGTGTGTGTGTGTGTGTGTGTGTATTTTGTGTGTATGTCCACACACTCGCGTTTACACGCGCGCATATATATTCATGTATCTGTGTTTGTTATTTTGTGTCTTGTGTTGTGTGTGCATATGCTCTGTGGATATGGGATAGTGTGCATGTCGATCCGTGTTTTTCTAATATGTATTTGTGTATGTGTATGTATCTTTCTTTCATTAACTATGAAATATCTTACACTATCGATATTATTCCAATTCATCGAAGGGGAAGGTATACCAGAAGGCGGATATCGCATCGGGTATACCTACACGCTAACACCAATAATTAAACTTTCTTACTTCCTGTTTAATCGATATAAAACTACAACTGCGCTGCCATGGCTTTTAATCAGCACTTTTGTTCCTTCACTCGTGCACTCTATCACGTCGCGCGCGAGTCTTTCTCGCCTCGTCACTCTCCCTCGTCTCTTTCCATCATATATATCCATCTATCTCCCGCTTTCCCCACAACGTCCACCTTTTAACGCACTATAGCCGTCCATAACATTGTCGTCGTCACGTGCGTTTTACTCGTTGTTGTCGTCACCGTCGGCACCGTTAATAATAATCCGCGCGAATCGCGTACTAGTGTCCCGACCGACGACAGAGAGTTACGTGCCCCTCGAACATTGGAACAACACACGCGCGACTATCGCGGCGACCTGCTGATCCAGGATCTGGCTCATCACCAAGGCGAGCAGGCGGGACTCGTGCTGCAGAAGGAGAGTTCGGTTATCCGGATGCCTGGCGAGGTTGAGCAGCGTGCCGGCCGCACGTCGCAACATGTCAAGACTGGTACCCATCGATTCGGGATTGTCGCGTAGAGCCGCGAGACCGTGCTGATTAGCGACGCCGAGTGCGCTTGTCTCGGCCTGCTCGATGAACGCGACGAGCAGCGCAACGCATGGCGTTTGTAGGGCGATGGTACGCGCGACGCCACTGTCCGCGGCCGACAGGAAGTGCAATAGATTCACGCCGAACTCGCGCAGCACTTGTTCTTCGCTGCGACAGAGGAGCCTAGTCAGCACCGAGCATAGTCTCTGTAATCGTGAGTACGGCGGCGTCGCCACCACCAGATCAACGTTGCACTCGGTCACGCATAATTTGCACAATGCCTCAAGCGCGAGTCTCTGCGGCGACAACGAGGAATTCGGGCCGACCGTTGGAAACGGATCCTGACCATGCGCAGCCGGACATACGGCCCAATGAAGAAGGCCATCGAGCACTGGCCGCGAGATTTCCTCCGGATGCTGGCTCAGATCCATATGGCCGGATATATTGGCGGCCATCACGAGAACGTTCTCCCTAACATGATGGAGGAAGTCCCACCACCATTCACCTTCGCCTTGTAGACTGCTACACGAGTCTGCGAAATCCGCGTCCTCTTCACGATCATAATTACGTGTCTTTTGCGCCCGTATCGGATGTTCGTGATGTAGCAGCAATAACTTGCCTAGTAGACTGAGGAACGTAACGTTCTTCGCGAATTCCGCTTCATTGCCGGGGATGAAAGTGAGATTCCTTAGAATTGTCGACAGGCACACGCAACGACGAGCCAGGTTGTCCTGCGTTTCCGTCACCAGGTACAGACTCGCTTCGTCCCTTGAGTAACTTTCGTCCTCGTAGTCACTTATCCTCCGTCGTTTTAACGTACCTGCCGGATCTCTTATTTGTAATCTTGGTCCCTCCCTATCGTCTCTCGTCGTTATCAGTTCATGTTCGTCCGTTGTTTCTGTCTTGATCTCAGTTTTATCAATGGTGTTATCGATGTTGCCTGAAACCGTCGCTACCGATTCATTCAGTCCATTTTGCGTCGGCAACGAGTCCTCGTCGTTCTTTGACATATCACTGCCAAAATGTTCACCCATATTATTGTTTGCTTTCGTCACTTCGCTGTCGCAATCCTTTTTAAAACCGTCGTTCTTCTTCTCGAACAGCTCCCTTGTAAGATCGTTCATCTCCACAGGTTCCTTCTTGATCCTCGACAGTACGTCACTCAAAGTTTTCGTCTTCTTTTTCTTGTCTAGCTGTTGCTGTTGCTTACGTTCGCCACTGTCTTTATTAGATTGCTTGTCGCCAAGCTCACCAGACTTATGAGTGAAGTCTAGCGTCTCGTGGACACCACCGACGCTATCCGCTTTGGCTTCGTCTTTCAAATCTGTGCTGTCAACTTCCTTTTGTAACAACGGCGGTTTCTCGTCCCTTAATAAACGGGCGAAAGGCACCGAGCCCATCTCTGACTGAAAACACGTGACGATGTATTTGGTCGCGTTCGTGTCGACTTGCCACGGCTCGGTTTCCGATTCGCACTCCTGATGATCCCAAGGCCTCCGGGTGTCCAAAACGAACAAATCGTCATCCCGAGGGACGATCTTAACGGGGCGACCTCTCCTCGAGAGATACGTATAATTCGATGTCGACAGCAATTTCGTCCGATCTTCAGAATCGATTGGGCGCGTTACTGCACCGAGGTCTACCTCCGGACCATCTGCAGCCTGGCAATAGCGATCGTCGTCGTTTACACATGATTCGAACATGTCGGAGAGAGAACGCGAGAAGTGTTCCAGCAGAACGTCCAGTAGTCCGGGTAGGTGTGTCAATCCGAAATAACTTACCTATAAACGGAAAATTTATGAACATTTTGTACGTGTTTATTAGATTTTCAAAATGTATATGTAAATTGTAGCACGAAAGATTCGTTAATACAAATTGTTGTACACACACACATCTTTCACATTTATTGTATATTTTATCCTTTTAATTTTATGTGAATTAAAATTCTATATAATCATTATTTTTTTCTTTAAAATAATTACGATAGCAAAAAATATACTCACAGAAGAGTCATCGAATAACAAAATGTTTAATACATCAAGGGCCCAGCAGCTCTCAGCGAGCAGACCCGATCTCAAAGCCATCATGATGCGCCAAGCTTCTACTGGTGCCACGTCAGCGCGTGTCAGTTTTCGTCGCTTGTACAAAAGAGGCGTGATCGCTTCTACGCTGTCAGGAGGGAATGTCATTTCTCTCTTTGACGTCGGTTGCTGGCTGATCATGGGACTTACTCCGAGTTGAGTCTGTGCAAAATAATATGATATTCATTTATCTATGAAACAGTTCGATTGAAATGATACATATCGCGAAACAAACACAGTTCTAGACAATAACAATGATAACAATAACTATGATAACAAAACAATCGCAAAAAAGTATAGTTCCAAACAATTATGATAATGATAACGATAACTATAATAACGAAGCAATTAATTAAAAAATATACTAAGTATGGAATGTTATTTATAACAAATACTATAAACCATGTTAAATTTTTCGTTATTGTGTTAGATTATTTTAAAATCAACTTACGAGAATATTGTTTGTAGAAGAATTAAGTACATACCTGATGATTCCCAGGTGCTGGATACAAAGGGGACGGTTGATTCGTGTAGCGATGATCCCACGGTGGAGGTGGATGCGCTATAGCATTTAGAGATGGTTGAGGTGTAGACCTATTCGATGGCTGACTGGCCCATTGTTGACTACTAGCCACCATACCGCCAACTGCCGGAGCAGTTGGGGCAGCGGTAACGACTTGGGTTACTTGTTGCGGTGGCTGTGGTTGTGGTTGTTGTGATGGTGATGGTGCCTGCTGGCTTGGGTATTGAACCCTATTGTTTCCACTATTACTATTGTACTGATTAGTTGTATTTGGCCATCCTGCAGCAAGAAATAGCATATAATCAAGATCAAAATATTCACTTAGCTTACAAAACTTCTGAAATAGTAATACATGATTATCAACATTTAAGTATCTCACCTGGATACGCTGGTCGTTGTTGATTATACTGGGGATACTGTTGGTCTTTGGCAAAATCTGGGTGGCGTCTAGGTTGAGTGGGACCTGGAGGGGGTGGTGGCATGTTCTTGTTAGCCGATCCGCTTGCAGTATATATTTGAGTTCCAGCAGGCGCTCCGTATCCACTCTGCAACACAATGATAGATATTGAAAGATTGTTAATTTTATCATTTTATGTAATTAATATAAAAACATCGAGTATTACTTGTTCCTGTCGATAGTAGTCTTGTGGACACGAGTATGACGACACAGTTGGTGGTTGTGAGGGCGAGGAAGGCTGGCTAGTCGCCGTTTGCTGTTGCACAGTGGCCGGATGAGGCTGCGGTCCCGCAGGATAGCTGTTGGTCCGCGCGTTAGGAGGTGTTGCCGTGGGATAACTAGCGGGACCCTGTTGACCGCTTGTGTATCTGTTGTACATATCCTGTCCAGTAGCGTTGTTCGGCGGCATGTTACCACCCGGGTATCCCCTGTACGCAACAAAAATGAATATGAATGTTTTTCTCCGCGGAACATTATTGAAACGAGAGACATGTCGGATGATGATTGCCTATCTCTCACCTGTCGACATCCGGTACGTATGGAGGATAATGTGATCTGGGAGAGTATGGTTGATTGAACTCTGCTTGTTGAGACATCGCGTTTCCCTGCGGCCGAATGTACTGCTCTTGCGGATAGTTCTGATAGGAGCCCGTGTTTTGGTAAGTGCCTTGTTGTATCCCTTTAAAAATAAAATTGTCATAAAATTTTTGATAACGTTTAATGATAAAAATCACAATAAACGTATTCGATAGTATGTATAGCACTACAATAGAGATATAAATAACTAAGAAAATGCAAACTGTGAGAAATGTACCTTGATGAGCAGAGGGTGCGCTGCTTTGGCTGGGTGGCCTAGGCGGTGGCGGCGTATATTCTGACGATGGACCACCGGGTGTGCCGCCTGCGTAACTACCCTGATAGCTTCCATAACCGTCCATAGAAGCATTGCTTGATCCAGCAGCGGGAAAGGAGTCTTGAGAATTGGAAGAACCTGCGAGAACGAATTGTTTTTTAGTTGAGAAGTTTTTTGATATAAGAAAACTTTGTACAAGCAAATAATATTTTTGAGAATAGCAGAATTATTATCAGGGTATCCAGCGGTATCTGGCTAGTCAATTCAAGGATAATTCAAGGATTACTCAAAAAGAGTAAAAAGCCTAGTTTTCCCAAGTTAATTAATTTTCATTAATTAATTAATTCACGCAATATTAAGGTATCTACGTCCAGACATTTAAGGCCTCTGTACACGATCAGTAATACTGTCAGTATCAACGAATATTGACAATATTATTGATTGTGCGTGGTTAATATTAATGGATTGACGTAGAATACTGACAATGATTTGGATTTAAATACATGCTTTTTTTTTCCTTAAGATCCATGTCGCCATAGATAAAAATATACGTCAAATCAAACTGAAGTGAAATATTATCAATAATACCTGATCGTATAAGATTGTAAAAACTAATGCATACTGTCAGTAATACTGATTCAGTATTACTGACCGCGTAGGGAGGCCTATACACAAGATTTTTTATTATTAATCTCGAATATTTTTCTACAATATTATAATTAAATTGTGCGCGCGTGTGTATATAGTTCATACCCGGCGATGGTACGGAAGCAGTTCCCTTAGATCCCTTCTTCTTTGAACCCGCTTCGACCTGATTAATAATGGGTTGCGGATCCACACCGCCACGATCGAAGTGGCACTCATATGCCAGCAGATGTTTCGTATAATGCTTGCGCAAAGTGTAAGCAGCGCTACTGCTAGCACCGATTCCCAACAGACCAGCTATATCTTTCCACGTCTTGTTTTTCGTCACCTACAGAAAGAAATTACACATAGACATTCTTTACTATGCTCGCGAAAAAAGAATTTTATGTCGAATTTCAAACACAGACAAAAAATCTGCATGTCCAAAAGAAACGTAATAATATAAAAGGCATCGCCGACGTTTTGTAACCTGAGATACCAGTCACAAAAAAAATGATATGGATCGGCGAAATCTCTAAATGCATGCAAGTATTAAAAAAATAAATAAATAAAAAAAAGATGAGAGAAATACACAGAGTACAATCGGAACGATTACCGTTATCGTAATATTTCGACATTAAAAGTTTATCTTCGCTGTGTGATTATTAGAATAATTCCATATAGCACCAAGGTTTGTAGATCAGGGTGTTTCCATATTCGACTGTTGAACAACTACTTCAAGAAAAGATATGTTAAGCATTTCTTTTTCTTTTCTTTCCTAATATTTAGACACAGATTATGAGAAAGGGATACTGATAGCAAAAATAATACAACTATACACGTACATCATGCACAATTCAACTAGACGTAAAAACAAAGCGTATTCTGAGGTGTTCCTCACACAAATTATTTCAATTTCAAACTTAAACTCTGATAAATTATCAAAGTTTTATCAAAGTTTTGCTTGATGCAAACTTTAGAAATACTTTGAATCATCAAGCACCAATAGCAAGGAGTGATCAACAAGACACCTCAAAAATGTACAGTGTGCAGAACAAGTAAAGAATGTAAAAATACATAAAAACGATACAAAAACTATGTAAGACACCAAGGGCTAGATGGAACTACACTGCACCTTGCATACCTCCATGAAGCCCCCCCTCTCCTTCACGTAGAGGTAAAGCCGAAATAGATCGAGGGGGTTCTTGGAGATGGTAGGACAGCTGGTGATCGGTGATCTTCGTTCTTCCATGAAGTTGACTAGCTTATCCAGCCAGCTTCTTCGTTCTAGCGATTCGTCCATTTCGTATAACTTTGCCAGACTATCTGTCTTCTGAAAGTCGCAATTATTATGTTTCTTTAGCATATTCTTGTATAAAAATCTTGTATGGAATTTTATTAACACATAAATTCGACAGAAATGTCTTATCATATATTATCGATCTAACTAAAACATAGGACGATTATTATTCTTGCAAAGCTGCGTAATCCCAATTGTAGCAATTATAGTATCTAACATGCATAAACATAGTTTTTATATATCTCTTTTCTCCATTTGGTAAACATTTTTAATTAACACCAGTTAAGATAATCTTCATTCCTATCACTAATAAAGCGTACATTTTTATCAGATAAATCCACAGTTAATAAATAAAAAATATTAGTAATTCTCAAAGATTTTGATAACTATTTCTTCCTCTCAACGTATGTTTAAAAAAAAAAAAATTTATTTAATATCTGTTAGAAATTAAATAAACCGGAGCAATACATAATATGCAGTTCAGCAATTTAATGCATACGATAATCATTATTAAGTAAATTTTCTGTTATTATGCGGAGAAATAAAACAGAAAACACTTGTAAAATATTCATTGTGAGTACAAAAATAAGCGTCAATATATCTTGCGTCAATACATGTGGATAAATCATCCACATAACATCATAAGATTGCTGCAACAATTTATCTAATACAATCTGTGTAATATTTGTACGATTATATTACTTTCTAAAGCGTAGGTTATATTATTATATAATTCTTTTGCAATCTTGTAAAAGAAATAGTTAATTATTGTGCTGTTATGATTGTCTGCCCAAGAAAAATGTTACATTAGTAATATCAGGATGAATGATATACTTTAAAATATTAATATACAAATTAGAAATTAGGTTATTACAACTATATTAAGTATTAAAATAATAATATACTTAACGTAGTTTTTATGAATATGGCATTATGATCTGCGAGATTAATATAATATGCATGTGCCAAGCAAGAAAAGTTAGTGTAAAGTAAAAATGTCTAAAGCGTGGAGTGCAAAAGGGGAATGACATCTCGACGATATAACAAATATTTGTAGTGAAAAAACAATAACCTTAGATCTGTATGGGTCTTGAGGCACATGACTGTTAAACACCTGTAAAATATTAAAATATTGAAAATGCAAATAATATATTGCATTTAAACTTCATCTGTGGTAATCAGTTAACTGCTAATTAATTAGTACATTAGAATGCGTATCACGCGTAAAAGTGTGGAAAATACGTACAGGACTAGCAGGAGTACGTGGCCAACCAGGGCTGTTCATGTCAGAATATTCCTCGTGAATCGAATTAATGCTAGCAGCGCCAGGAGACGGAACAGTGCTCTGTGGTGTCGCAGGATGGCTATGGTATCCTCCTATCATTTCTTTCCGCACTTTTGGTGTAAATGCTGGATCTTCACCAGATGCTATTTATAAATATATTTTGCTAAGATAACTGTACTCCCATATGGCCCGAGTTTTACAAGATTAAATTTCACGGACAAAGAACAGATTTAGAAATAATAATTATATATAATACTAACCAGCTGATGCATTAGATAACGTTGACTGCTGCGAACCTTCATCCAAAGACGTACCGTCTGGACCTGTTGTTATTACAGACGTCACAGTACCACTCGAAGTAGATATGACATTTATAGCTGACGTACCTACGCATAAAACATGCAATTTTGCTATTCATTTGTACGCAAACAACAATAAAAAGAGAAAGTCCACTTGATTTAAGACATTTTCACTCACCTGAAGCAGTCGTAGTTATACCGCTGTCGTTGGAAGTCTCAGCCGTGAGATCTGCAGAATTGTGGCTGGTAGGGGTTGGTGCTGACGCGGGGTGTGAATTCGGTGTTGTACTCGGCGGTGGCATTGGACTACCCTCGTGGTTGAGAGGCGGTGTAGCTGCCGGCGTATGTAAATGTGGTACCGCCGAGCTAGTAGGCGGTGGTGGTTGATTACTTATGTGATTAGGAGACGGTGGTGGCGGACCCATCGAGCTCGCCGGCGGTCCCATATTACCAATGACAGGTACTACTCCTGGAGCGCCTGGCGGTACCATCGCGGTAGCACCACCAGCACCATAAACTTGCGGCGGTCCCGGACTCGGTGGCATTCCCGGCGGTACACTATTAAAGCCCATTTTATGCTGAAAAAAACAAGAACGTTAGCTTCGATTAATACAACAATGAAATAAATCATTGCTATGTATTGTCGATTAAATTAAACGTTTATTACCGTGTACGGTGGATATTGTACTAAGTTGTTAGGTCTGTTGGGAGGCTGATACTGATTGTTGGGTGGCGGTTGCGAGTTCGCAGGCGTTGGATATCCCTGTGGAAACTGCATATGAGGACGAGGAGGTGGATACGTAGATTGTGCATGATAACCTCCAGGCTGACCCGCAGCTGTTCCACCAGCTGCATAACCCATTCCACCACCCATTGGACTAATCCCACCGAGAGCCGTCGAACCAGGTCCCGGTTGCACTACACCAGGACCAGTGCTATTCATTTTGTAGCTATGCATATGTGGTGAAGGACCCAATGGTTGTTGGTACGCTCCTAAAATCAGTGATTGTTTCACCTTATTATTATCGATTTTAATGTAACAATTTGCACAATAAATAAATAAATCTCGCAATAAAAGAATGATTATAGAGGTATGCGTTCGGGTAGACGTTATTAATGTTATTTGTGTCATTCTATCCTTGTTTTACTTTTAATAAACGAAGAAGATAGAATGACATAAATAGCGCTGCTCAAACGTATCCAAAAGCAGAAAAAACAGAATTTGTACCTTGAGTGGTCATAGGAGAGTGACTCATGCGCGGTGCTGGCCCACTACTATCCGACTGGCTACTCGACGGACGTGGAGGCATCTGAACGTTTTGTTGGCCTGTACATTCAAGAATAAATTTTCAGAGAGGTACTCCAACATTATACAATGCAAGAAAAGAAAAAGAAAGAAAAAGACGATAGTAGATAAACTCTTATATAACATCCAAGTTACACTTCTTCAATATCGTTATTAAGAAAACAAAAACACAAACATGAGTTTGGATACATTGAGCGTACTATACAGAGCATCCCAGATATATTAAAAAGTCAATGAGAAGTTGAAAACATTTTCTTTTTATAAAAGTCAATCAACTTTAAATCTTCACATCAAATATAAACGTTTCTGTAAACTCTGGGATATCCTGTATAGAGCAATCTGTAATTAGAAATTCTATTATTAAATACAAATGCGAGTGAAAAGAGAGACAGACGTAAAAAAGACCGACCAACAGCAGGGGACATCGAGCGAGAACCTGTGGATCCTGTAGGTGACGGGGTAGGTCTCATCCCCTGAGAGTTCGGTGTCCCTGGACAAGCTGGTCCATTCGAACTGTCGTTACTATTCTGTCCTGATAATTCCTGCAATCCAAGTGAAACCGTAGAATAACAAGTTGCAATAATAAAAAAGAGATTACTTAAGAATACAAGAAAAAAAATATACAATACAAATAGAGATAAAATGTGATAAATTTTGGAGCAAGCTCCATCTCTCTCATTTAATTCAAGTTTCACGGTTTTACTATACAGTTAGTTTATGATAAATAAACTAGGCGTAATTTTAAAACAGCTGATAAGAAGACACATTTGGTGTAATACTTTTCACACGACTATCCCAAATTCATACATCATGTGATTTGTCGGCAAATATCGGTGGTAATTTTTTTGAAGTAGGTCAGCACAATAGTGAACGTTCTCACTGTAGAAGAACCATCACAAATATTCAGTCCCTGCGATAGCGGGCACTAGTTAAAAATACAAGATACGGATACGTTCTTGACGTAAACAGTTGACAATCGCGGCTCGGACGAGACACACGAGTTCGATCAGCGAGGACTCCGCAGAGTCTCAAGAGAGAGAGTCACGACGAAGAGATCACATTAGCTAAGTGAGTTGTTAGCTGTAGTACGAGAGACCGACTCGATGAGAAGTCACACGCGTGAGTTCACCTCCCTGCTGCTACGACGGCGGTTCCGTTTAGTGCGATTCGCGCCGCCTTCGTGGCTACGGACGACGGCGACGCGGCGCGGGCGATCCGACGTCGTCGGGCGTGCTCTCGTGCGACTCGGACGTTGGTGGAGCGGCGGAGTATCGCGTGTTCCTCGTCTCCGAAAATCAATCGACGTCGATACTGACGGTGACGGCGATGACGGCGGCGGCGGCGGCGGCGGTGGTGGCGGCGGCGGCGGTGGCGGCAGCGATGACGACGACGGTCGTCCGAAGCGGCGCGAAACGAAGCGAGAACCCAGCAACGGCGATGTCGCCCATGTTATTCGAGTCCGCGCGCGCGGCGGTTAGTATAATCTCGCGCACGAACGCTCGTTCTTGTCACACACTATCCCGCATAGCGAGCGGTACGAGGCGGAACGATCCTGCCTACGATCGTTTGCCGTCGTTGTCGTCGCAACGCGATGGCACGCGGCGCGTCGTTCTCGGCCACAGTCCACGGAGCGCACACAACAACCCGTGTGTTGTACTCCACGGTCGAAATCGGTGTGTGCATGTGCTCGCGTGTACACGCACTTCGTACGGGTCGTCCGTCACAACGAGGCATCGGCACACAACAGCGGCACACACAACGAGCGGCGATGGCCCGCTGCGTGTGCGTGAATACGCGCGCGTGTGCGTGCATTCAGGGTAGAGAAGGGGCCGGGCAGGGCGAGAGGAGGGAAGGAGAAAGAGAGTGGAACGGTGACGAGGAGAGCTATAGAGATCGGAGAGAGAGACGGTTAGAGTATAGAGACGGTGGGTAGGGATGGGACGAGCGAGCGACCGAGAGAGAGAGAGAGAGGGTGATAGCGCGAGCGGCGAGGGGAAGCGAGGCGGAGGGAGGCCGAGAGAGGAACGAAAGAAAATTCAGGCACATCATTACACCTACCACAGGCCGCGTATAGTTGCTCCGTGCGGATGGCGATTAAACACTTCCTCGGGCGTACGAGCGAATGTACGGTACATAGGCCGTCCGACACAAGGACTCTCGGGCATGACGCGAGAGATCGAAGGAGAGGCGTTACCCGGCTCTCCACTTAAAGCACGACGAGGACCAACCGGAGGCGGAGGAAAAGGAAGAGAGAGCGAGAGAGAGAGAGAGAGAGAAACAATAAGAGAAGCGGAAACGTATTTCGCACCGTGTGCGGAGTCGCGCTTTCACATGTCTGTCGAACCGCGAGGAGTAACGTACGCGCGAAGCGGAGGACAGTGTTCTCCGAGAGGAGAGAATTTTCTACGAGCGAGAATCAGGGAATTATCGGTAAACAATCGTATATATCGGTTAAACGCGGGCATGGTTCGTTCCCGGTTGTGTCCGCTCCCCTTTCTGCGCGTCGGAGGACGCGCGCGCTCTTTTTATCTGTCTCTCTCTCTCTCTCTCTCTCTCTCTCTCTCTCTCGCGACGTTTTTATTCCGCCAACGCCGTCGTTTTGCTGTCGTGTGCGTGCCACCTCGTTCTCCGCGAGCGTCGCATGTTGTGTCAATAAGTCTGCCAAAGAGCTCCGTGTCACGGTAATCGAAGGCTGATGGAACTTGGAAAGAGACACGTAGAGTTACGTAGTAGTACAGTATCGTCGCGTCGTCGTAATCATCGTCCCTCTATTCGCGCTCGCTGCCTGCCTGCCTGCGTGCGTGCGTGCGTGCGCGCGTCCACGCGTCAAGCAGGTTATAATCCGCGCGACTTGGAACCTTGAAACGTACAGTAACGTGCGCGACAGAGAACGCGCAGGTAGCGCGCGATGCGAAATACGTTGAGAGCAAGAAGCGATCCTTTTTATCGGGGTCGCTCGCTCGTCGTCGTCGTCGTCGAGATCTCTCGGTTTACAGATTTCCGCGTCTAGCTAAGCTGGCTCGCCGTCGCTCGGCGGTCGGAGGGCGTTCTTTCGTGGCGCGGCAAGCGTTCGTCGCCGCTCGGCCGTTCCCGCCGTGCCTCGGTATACCGTATACGCCAGCGAATCGTTCCCAAAAGCCCTGGCCTCCGCTCTCGGGAACTCTATCCGAAGTCGATATATTCCCCGTATATATAATCAGTACTCTACTATCTATTCTCGCTAATAATGTTAATTCCCGTTAAACATTCTACGTTTTCACAGCGTGTTTATCTTTTTCCAGTTTCCTCCGAGAAAGATTTTCTCTTTTTTTCCCTCCCCCCTCCACCCCCGCCTCCGCGTTCTCATTACTTTGAATGTAGCTGATGGATCGCGAATGTTCAGAATTGTGGAGTTGTCAACTTCACCGCCGTTCCGAATCCATCGAATGTATAGCACATAGATCGTCTCGTGTGTTAGATAGGATATATGATATCGTACGCTTTCGGAGACTCACTCACACATAACATACACACACACGCACACGCACACAAAAACGCAAAAATCGTGGCGCGACAAGCGGTCGGCGAGCGTCGTACAACTTCGGCAATTTTCGATCGGCGAATTTGTGTGCCCCAGTAAAGCCCGAGCACCGAGATTCGTGTGTCTATACGAATCTCGTTGTGTGTTCTCTTTATGCAAAAATAAAATAAACCTTCCCATGTCCCATTAATTTTATGTAGAGAGAGAGAGAGAGAGAGAGAGAGAAAAAGAAAGGGAGAAAATACATATATACCATCTAGATCGCAGGATTGACAAAAATCCGCACGAATGAAGTGCAGAGCGCGATAAAAACGAACGATAAAAGTAAAAACGTTTAAAATATCCTCGATATACAGAGAGAGAGAGAGAGACACCAATTATTTAACGTTAAATACGACTATCCGATTCGCGCTCCGAAATAAAAATGTACACGAATATTCAAACAATCAACGCCAAACGCGGAAATGTAGATTTAAATCTTCATATATGTGTATATAAGATTCGTTATCTTTACTTTTTGATAACGAAAAGCGAAAGCTCTCACTCGGTCTTTGGCGCGTTTGATTCGAATGGCTCCTTCTTATCAGTCGAACGAAATTAAAAGTGATCGTTAAAGGAAGGGGGAAAGAATCCTATAAAACTCGTCTGTTTTACCGATTCAGCAGGACCTACACACACGTGCAATTTGTACGTCATTAATACATCACTATACACTCCTACTCTCTAATTTATTGAGTGAAATCTCACTCCAAAAGAGTTAAAATACCGCCACTATTGAAGAAGAGCGTAAAATTTACATTCTCGAAGAGTGGTAGATTTTCACTCCTTTTTGGAGTAAGATTTATATATCCAAAGGAAAGAAATATCACTCCTCTTTTGTGTGGAGTGAACTCTCCAAAAATGTGAAATTTTACTCCAAAAAAAAAAGAGTACGAATCTGCCACTGTTATTCAAGAGTGCAAATTTTTCACTCTTTCAACAATGACAGTATTTTTTAACTCTTGTGAAGTTAGATTTCGCTCCAAGAAATTTAGAGACTACATCAATAATATGCACAGAAATTTTCTAATTTTTCATATTACAGGATTGTCACAAATTCCTTATTCTAAGATTCTATAATTTTTTCCTGATTTCCATAGGAAATTTCATGATTTTCCCTGACATTCAATAACATTTTGAAATTTTCTGTATTTTTGCCCTAATTTATGAACCGTTAAATATTTTATTGAGAGATTAATTTAACACAGCACAATGTATGTAAATTATTATTATTAATATTGCCAACACAGCTGGCATTTTTAATTGTTAAATTGATAATATTCCAAAATTGCTGTTAAATGTGATGTACGTACGTATACTAAAAACTTGTTTAAAGTTACGAATTTTGATTTTTTAAACAATTTTGCTAAATTCCCTGATTTTTACAATTTTCGTTATTGTTTTCAATTTTCCTAATAATTCTCTGATTTTTAATTTTGCAATTCTGTATTTAGGTGTTTAAACCTAATTCTAAGAACAACTCAGTTTGTAATCTTTAGTCCAAATCAAGATTATTTTATACGTACAAAATACAAAACTTTCATATAAAGCGAATATTACAAGTAAATGCCGATAAAAAAAACTGTAATTTTCTAAATATACAAATTTAGACCGATGAGAATATATCTAATTAATCTTAAGTCTTAATAAGGTTTTAATACTTAAATATATATGATATTTCTTGTGTGAATTTATTTACATTCTGACTGCATATCGCGCGCCGAAATCGTTTTTGTCCTTAAAACGTATTCATGAGCAGAATCAGAAAATATCACTTACTAAATTGTACAAGCAATTTAATAATTTTTTTATGCTAATAAGTATCTTTAACAAAAATATTAAATTTTATATGTTAATAAAAATTTTTTATATGGAGTAAAAATCTAAATGCGAATTTATTGTGAAAAATATTACCTCAGTAATATAATTTTCTAACTTTTTAATTTTTTTGTATAAAGTGGATGGATTTAATTATGGAAAGAGACTTTTTAAATTTGAGCAATTAGAAGCATACTTATTTAAAAAATAATCAATAAAACAGACACTCTAGGATTCTCTTTAATGTTCTCAGATCGCTGACTTGCGTCTGGTTATTAAATTTCGGTTCGAAACACGCATCTAGCAGAGAAATTCCGTTTCGGACACAAGATACGTTCGAGTCGACCCAAGTTGGTGCGAATTGGGAACGCCGCCGGTTTGATTCGTACAATCCATTGTCACCGAAGTCAAAGTGTTTACGTTATCGCGCACGACGGAGTTAATCCGTTCGATAGAAACGCGCTGAGCTTCAGCGATATGCTACGTGAATGTGTGTATAGAAAGGTCCGATCCGATCGGCATATCTCTCTCTTTCTCTCTCACGGACCAGTCACGAACACACGCAGCAGGAAGATGTGCGTGAATGAAAACGTAAATAACGCTGGCGGGAGGGGGAGGGGGGGAGGAAGGCATGTGCATATATTCGCCCGCGTCCTCGGGCGAGCGCGAAATCGCTCGGGTTACGCAACATTATTTTTATCTGCCGGTCGGCGTAATGTTATTATCCCGTCGGTTGTGACAATAACTGAATCCGAGGTTCATTCAACTCCGTCCATTTATCGGAGGAGTGAGAAACGAGTATCGGGCGAATCGTCAAAACAGTGCGATAATTTCGGTGAGAATGCAGGATTTCGAGATTCCTATCAAAATTCGCAAAGATTGGCGCGAGATGACCTATCCCCTGCCCCCCCTCATTCGCTAATAACAGCCTGAGAATTAGTAGCGGCCCCCCCCCCCCCCCC
>NW_017280199.1:221324-250659 GCF_001594065.2 Cyphomyrmex costatus
CCCCCCCCCCCCCCCACGGGTATTCCGGAATATCGAAGATTACCTGTAGCAGACTAAATACCCATGTGTTCCCATTAGACGTGCTTATAACATTGGATCGCGTCTGTGCTAACCGCTCGTCGTTGGGCGCACGGTTCGGCTGTACGAGTCGCGCCCGCTCCGGTCACCGCTGCCGATACATCGACGTTTTATTGACCGTACACCGTGTACCGTGACCGTGCATAAAGTTTCTGCCGTTTACGAGCGTTTACGCCATCACGGGTTTTTCCCGGATTATTTCTCATATAGTTCTGACTTGTCCCAGTATCTCTTGCTTTGCTCCAATTCAGGGGAAACGATTTACTCCAATTTAAGAGAAACGATTTATTCCCATTTTAAAGGGTCTCAACGAGAGAGAGAGACGGTGGAAAAAATAATTTTCCCAATCCGCGTTGGTATATAACTCTCGCGTTCCAGCTTTTATA
The DNA here is from genome assembly GCF_001594065.2 of Cyphomyrmex costatus. Taxonomy (NCBI): domain Eukaryota; kingdom Metazoa; phylum Arthropoda; class Insecta; order Hymenoptera; family Formicidae; genus Cyphomyrmex; species Cyphomyrmex costatus. The sequence goes on from NW_017280199.1 coordinate 221,789, forward strand.
TCCTATATACAGAAAATATGGAGGAAGACATAGAACGTGTATAATAGTATCTATCCCATTATACAATTTGATTTTAAAGCTGCAGTTAAAATTAACCGCGAGAAAAAGAGAGACAGGGAGAAAGAGAGAGGAGAGAGAGAGAGAGAGATTACGTGAAAATTTTCCGTCATTTCATGCATTTGGCAGGTCGATCTTGCTCGCGAAACAACAAATCGTTTCCTCGCGCGTTCCTACCTCGCCGTTTCATAACGTCGCAGAGCAAGTCGCGCTGGAGTAACATGGCGGGTATCGCCGCGACGGCGCCGAGAGCGCATGTACTCTGCGAACGATTCGTGCGGTTAAAGATCCACGAGCACTCCCGCCCTGGTGGCCGAGCCAACGGGGCCGGCGATGTTGTCCTGTTCCCCTCGTCGCGCATCTCGCGGGATATTATCTCGCGGTGGTGAGTATCCCGGGGCGCGCTATCTTTCTCTCTCTCTCTCTCCCTCTCTCTCTCTCTCTGCCCCTCTCTCTCTTTCCCTCTCTTTCGAACGCCCTGAAACGGCTCGATGCCGCAAACGACGGTGTCCGGAAACTTGGAGCGTCGCGCGGATTCTACAATAATAATCCCACGTCGCTACGCAGAGCGAGAGAGTTCACGGGGTTCTTGCGTTTCGCGAAACGGTACATTGCGCGATTGCGTTCGAGAAGCCGCTCGCCGTGGGAGCGCAAGAAGTTCGATGGCGTGTCGCAGAGTGACAGTCGCATGATCCGGCGTACCGAATATAGCCGAGCGCGACACAAAACGTCACGTCGTCGCGCGCGCGGCAGTGGGGAGAATCGCCGCCGTCGCCGTCGCCGTTGGTTTCGACCAATCGCGCTCGCGCTCGCATCGCACCCCGCTACGTCGCCGCGTTATCCGTGTCGGTTCTTTCGCTTACCCGCCCATGCAAACGCGCCGGCAGTGGGGACCAGGGTAACCCCGGGGCGAGGGACAGGAGTGCGGGCGGAGGGGAAACACGGCGGGGAAGTCGCTAATATCTGGGGCTCCGGCGGCCGCGCAACTCGCGCCCTAATCGAACTCTACGAGTCGGATACTCTCCATCCCCACCGTCGTCTGCTCTGCCTCCCCTCACGCTCTTCCGCTCCTTGCTCATCCTCCCTTTCCTCCCTTTCCTCCTTCTCCTCCTCCTCCTCCTCCTACTTCTTCTCCTTCTCCGCTACCACTTCCTTGGCCTCCTGATCCCCTCGCACACCACACGAGGGGCCACCCTTTCGCTCACTCTCGCTCGCTCTTCTCGTCAGGAAAGTACTTGAACGAGTACCAAGACCGAAGTTGTAGATAGAGACCTTGCAAGTAATACTTTGACCAAGACGGAAAATTCGCCTTTCGATCTATTCCCAAACTTGCGTCCCAAGCATCACGATCGTCGCGATTTCGCCAGAGATGATTGGCGTCCTCGTGGGATACACTACATACTTTCACGCACACGTACACATATACGCAGTATTAAATTTCCACAAGAATTTCACCGGTATCGATACATTCAGTCGCGTAGCTTTTGCGACAGAAGAATAGAATTAATTCAAATCGTACGTGAAATCTCTACGACAATCATTCCTGTCACGGCGGGGATTATGCAATCACCGGCAAAAACTTGTTTGCTACGTTCCGGATACTTCAAGCTTTTCTTTCCACACACATCCATTTGAATCCTGAGGCGCACTCAACGCGCGACGTCGATGTACTTAATTTCTTTCTTTAAGAATAAAATAAAATTAATCTTAATTGTGTATATGAAAACTCACCCCAGAATCAATTCCTTGAGTATTTGGTGTTGTAGCTCGCTGTTGTATATTGTGAAAAACCTGAAAAGAGACACAATACCGTGAATAATCTATTCTTACATTACAGAAATATACTGTAAACGCATATATCTCTAAACTACATATTCCCCCTTTTAACTTTAACATATTCATGGAAATATTGATAGATCTATCACATGTATACAAAAATGTAAAATAAAGGCAAAAATAAGATTGTACATTGCATATATACTGTGTCTTATCAATTCATTAATTTATATATTCTTTCACAAACAATTTGTGTATATTGTGCACATCATATTGCGATCTGTATTCTTCATTAATGTTGTTTATCTCTAAAAAAAAAACTGATGTTTTGCATCAATAACATCATTATTACATCAAGTTTATCTGCCAAAATAAGTCTACGTCAAAATCTATGCTAGACGTTTTACTTCTACAAAAAATACTCCATAAACTTTTTTACATGTACATTGTACATTCAATGTACAAATGAACTATCAATGTACTTTCATTAGAAAAATGATCGTATTGTAGAAAGATAAAGATAACTGAAATTCTGATACATTCCAGTGATATATTAAAGACTATCAACTATTAGTAATTTTTATAGTAATGTTTACCTGGGTCTGACTGGTAGCTTGTGGTTGCGGTGACGCAGCAGGTGGTGGAGCTGGAGACTGAGACAAAGCACGCTGTGGTGACTGACCCGATGGAGTGACCTGATTACTTGGCGGTGGAGGTGGATTTGGTGGACCACCTTGATTCCACCCCCTTTGTTCCGTATATAAGCTTGAAGGATGACTGGTTTGCGTCGTATAAGAGTTTAACTAAAAAGATGAAAGAAAATATTATGTAGAAACATCGATTTGATTGGTTACACCTTTTCGATATTAATATACAAAGATGCATTAACGTCACCGATTGAAAACAAGTTCGCTTACCTGATGATGACTGTAAGGTGCGTGAGGTCTCGTAGGTGAAGAATATCGTTGGGTATATTGTTGATATTGCATGGGTGTTGGAGAACTCTGTGCTCCTGGCCCTGTATGTAATCTCGGTGAACCCTGATAGATAGGAAAGCATGTAACAATTAGATCGCATATATATACAAATATAATGTTTTAGCTAAATCTAAAATTTGTAGATAATACAAAAACTATGGAAACTCATAACAAGGAAAAGTATAATTATCGTAACCCTAGGTTTAGTCGCTGGGCTTAACCTCAAGTGGAATTTACAATTACACTTGACGCAAAGGTGTAAACGTGTTTGTTTACCGTCTGCGGAGGACGCTGACTGGGTTGTGGATAAACTGGAGGCACAACCGGTGGCCTTTGCATAGGCCATGGCTGCTGATACTCAGGCCCCATTCCAGGATAATTTCCATGAAACCGATGCACTGGAGTAGACGCCTGCAGCAACTGGTTCAACGTAGGCGTAGGACCAGCGGTCTGGGACATGCCCTGTCCGGAGAGAAACCTTGGCTGACCGGGGAAATTGCCGGAGCTGGCACCGACGTACAATCGCGACTCGATCTTGGAGGCGGAGTAGTGCTCCTCCATCTCGGCCCGGTGGGTCCGGTCGGACTCGTGCATCAAGTGTTTACCATGATAATCGAGCTGTTTGCCGGGAAAGTCCGCGTGTTTGGCAACGTACTCCGGGAGCTGCTTACCGGGCGGATAGTCAGCGAGCGACTTGGTCGCGGCGAACTCGCCGGATTTGTTGTTGCTGTACTCGTCCGAGTAGTCGCGTATCACGTTTGGCGCGAACGGATGGCCCGGGTGGCCGGGATGGCCGGGCGCGTCGTGCGCCTCTTGCTTGCCGACGGGCTCCTGGGACGTCTGGCCGGCCTCACGCGGCGATTTTACCTCACCGGCGGCAGGGTGTCCGCCAATGTCCTCGCGGTATTGACTCATCTCGTAGCCCGTCGTGTCCCCGCCGCGACTCACATATTTAAGCAGCTGGGCCGCGCCCCGGGACACTTTATCGTCCGGCTCGGAATCCAGCTGCTGCTTCGCACTAGCACTCGCACTATTCCCACCGACTTGCGTACGCTTCTGTGCGCATTTCACGGACTCGTTCAGCTTCACATCGTTTTGTTGGCTCTCGGCTTGCGTCGCAGCCATGTTCTCCTCTCCTCACGGAGCCATCGTCGTTTTCGTAAACTGGCCAATCGCGGGACCTCGTGCGCGCCTCGCTATGGGGCCAAGTACTACGTACTCGAAATCGAAATACCGATTAGTCGAACGGCTCGCGTCGCGGCTAACACCTTACGGCACATCCTCGATCGGCCGTGCGTGGACTAAGCGGTCCGCCAGGAAAAATCACTTCCTGGCCTTTTCAAAGTGGAGGGAACCAAAAAAAACTCATATGCGAACGTCAAAAGCAGCGTCGCATGTATTACGCCATCTTGCGGCTAAGCCACGCATCGAGGCCGCCTTCCTTCGGCCGCCGTTTCCAACGCATCTCCCCCCATCCCACCCATTGCCCCCCATTTCCGCTTGTCGTCGCCGTCAGTCGCCGTTCGCCCCGAAAGCCTCGTTTCTATCTGTTTTTCTATCATCGAAACCACCATTCCATTTTATTCGCGCTCCAACGATCCTTCACGGTGGGATTCGAATCGATCTCGAGATCGCGAGGCTTATCGCGCGCGCCTACATTCACGCTTATATTTCCCACTAAAATCAACTACGATTCTCTCGCCTCGTAATTGCATTAGCCAATCATAACCGATTGACTCTTGCCTTCGTAGAATCCGCTAAATTACGATACATTAACGCGCTCGCCGTTATCTACCTTCGTCGATCTATCCTAGCCGTTTTAATCGCACGCTCCGTCTCTCTCCCTTTCTCGATTCTTTTTTTTTTTGTTTTTCTCTTTAAAGTCCATCGCTACGCGAAACGCTTTAAATCTATCTCTCTTTAAATCGATGTAGACAGCACATTCTCTCTCGAAATGTTAAACAAATGAATCTACATAGTTTCCGAAACTCAACGTGACAACGCAACGCGACTCGCAGATCTAATCGGCGAACTCGGCGCGAGACTTAATTTACCGTAACATTTAAACGATAAGATTCCTCTGGACGAGTTCCTCGCACTTTGGAGCGAAATAGACGGATAGCCGGGCGTATAGGGCGGGAGAAGGATGTCGATGACAGAGTGCAGATGGTGCAGCTGGGCCTGATTTCGGCGGCGTGTTTACATCGCGAAGTTATCGCAGAGCGGTTATCGACGGAACGACCACGATAGCGCGGCCATTTGCATTCGTGTGGAGTCGGTGACGGACGGCCACAATCCGAATGGAAAGCGTGCCGTCTCGATTGTGGATATAAGTGTACTCGGCGATCTGCCGTGATCCCTCGTCGTTCGTGGAAATGGCGAGATCGAGTAACGACGTCTCGAGGGCCGTGTGCGCGAACGCGATTCAGGAGAACGACAGGAGGCTGCGTGAGGCGCGAACTAAGAATCAGGTATTGCGCCACAAGGGGGGCTCACTGTATCTCGTCTGTATACCGTTCTCTCCAGTTCTCTCCGCCGAGGACCTGCTTCTACAGCTCCGCTCTGTCGTTTCTGTCTTCGTTGCATTGTTTTTCGTCCCACATTGCACGTATTAATATCGTTGCCAGGCTGAAATAATTAACTTTCATTTTTCACATCGATGTTCCTATATTTTCCTTTTTTTCTCCATATTTTCCTTCTTTTCAGGGAAAGGATCGAATTAAGCACGATCTGAACAAACTATTTGGCAAGCTCAATCAAGCTGTGGAAGCGAGCTTGCTGAAATCTTTGGATAAATCCAGCCCATCGTACAACAAGAATGTAAGCATCATTTTTCCTATTCATCTTTACATCATTACCGATAAAGTGTATACAGTGATGCAGTTGTTTCGTGTGTTTCTCAAGGCTTCGAGATGCTGGTATGGTCCAGTTCTGGGATTTCCACCTGGATCCTGGTGGGGCATACGCATGGACTGTGCCAGAGATAAGATGCACGAGCCCTTCAATGTTGACATACATGAGGGACCGTTTGGCGTTATCTCTGTATGTACCTCGCATACTAATATGAACGAGGACGTGGATTACGGTGATTATCTAACGCTCACAGGCCAGGTATATCACAAGGAGCAACCCAGTGCAGATCCACTTATTTGCAACTACAAAAATCAGATACCATTGAGATTAATAAGAAGTTACAATCTGCAAAACAATATCGCACCTAATACTGGATACAGGTACGATGGACTGTACATAGTTATAAGTTGTTGGATTGGCATGACTTCGGATGGAACCAAGTACAACAAGTTCGCGTTGATGCGTCTCGCGAATCAAGAGTCGCCCAGCTGGAGCAGCAAAAACTCGGAAGAATTGTCTTCCATGCGACATCATATCCCCCTGTCGAATCATCTAAACACGTATGACTTGAGAAAATGCTCGAATAATATCGGGGTTACCTGTCGAAAACGAAAACTTAGTTATGGAGACAGTTGTGAAAGTCTACCGGCTGCAAAAACAATACCGTCGGTCGACACCAGCAGACGATCCGTACCCGAGAGTTCCATTGTGACGCGCCATGTTTTTAAGAAACTACCGAATAACGTGGAGAATGCGATATCAACTTCTGTACCTGATCAAAAGACGTTGCTGTGCCTTGGTTCGTCGACTACTAAAACTCACAGTACAAACATCTCGATACGCATGGGCCTGTACGAGTCGTCGCATAATTCACAGGACGCGAAGAAGAGCGTCTCGACGATGTTACAGAAGCCTTCCAAGCCGATCGACATCACTGTTCGTACGGCATTGGATATGGAGGGTAGTCGCTTGACACCCAAGGAGGATACTAAGCTTATCGAGAAGATAAATATGGATAAGGCCCGAGTGAATTCTCGGCCGAGTGAAAATTTATCCTATAACGGGCATGTCGTAGTCGATAACACAAATACTTCTCTGTTGAACAAACGTAGAGAAAATTTACCGTCGTTAGCCGTGCAATCGTCAGAACATTCTTATGCATATATATCTTCATCGTTAGATAGTCCCAAAAATACTATCGAGCGTAAAGAACAACTTCAAAATGCTCAATGCCAGGATGTACAAAACTTGAATATTAATAATGAACCAATACAGAAATCAAATTCCAGGGATGAATCACCGAGGAATTCGGTTGCGACACACGAAAGAATCTCTGAATGCCATGACGCTTTGGAAATATCGAATGAATCTCTTTGCGCGCAAAACATCAAATCCTTGGATTCCTTGACGCCGGATAAGATCTTGAATTTAATCAATAAGGAAATACATCATCCTATGTCCAAGTTGCTGATCGGAAATATGATAGGACTGACGATCGAAGAATGCGCGATGTGGAATACACCGAAGAGAGAAACGACTCCGGAGATCAAGAACAAGAAGCACGTGTCGACAAACATAAATCTTAGGAAGAAGCGCGAAGAAACAGACAACATAAAGGAAAATGTTGCATCTTTGGACAACAGAAGATACTGTAAATATTCCAAATCCAAAAGATTAATTTGGAAGGTAACCAAGCAAGCGGATGGAAAAAAATTCGACAACTTGCTACCCAGTACGGATCGTCAATCCTGTAACGACGTGGACCAGAAACGTAATAATAACGTTAGGAGGAGCGATCGAAATTGCATATCCAAGAAGAATAACGAGTACTTATCGCCGTTTCGTGTACAGAGTTCGCTTCAGACTATCGCGCAACACACTCGCAGTTCATATGACATAAAAACCCGTCTAAGGACTGATAAGAAAGTATTGGTAAAACCGAAGTTTCCCGACTCGTCGATCAAGAAGACCAAGTACAAGAAACGAGACAGGGAGATTGCCAATTTGTCAATAGATGCTAATTTCGGTCCCGCGACACGAGGACCCAGGAACAGGAGACTACGATGCAAAAACAATGCATTCGCAAAATGCAATACCTTCAATACCGTAGTATATTCGTCCAACAAGCGATACAAATCTAGTTTTAAACGGAAAAGCAAACTGACCAAAGTCAGTCGTCAACGTGCCGGGGAGAGACAAACAAAGAATAAGTATAGTTTGACCAATACCGTGCACGCAAACAGCAAAAATATTAACAGTTCAATTGAGAAGCAAAAAAATCTTAGAAGTAATGTTAGTAATAATAACAATAATGAAAATCGCAACAATCATAGCAATAATAGCGTTAGCAACAAGAAGAAAGAGAATGAAACTGTAACAGCTGATCACAATATCATCACGATTACCTTCGATAGAAGTCTTCGAAACAAACCGACTCGGACAATTCCTTTATCACATTATGGCACTCAACCGCGTTTATCCTGCTTTCGCAAAAAACAGGATGAGAAACCCAGTACGGTGGATGCGACGACGCAGTGCAGACTTATCTCTGATAATCCAGAAGTTTACGTTATTGGACAGTTAAACGATCAAAGAGCTATCTTGAAGATGGAATGGGATAAATTAGAGAAACTGAAGGAATCCATGTTGGACGTGTGCGATCAAGGATCCCAGGTTCAAACGTTGCGAGTCTGCACCGCTTCTACGCACACAGAGGATAATGCGAGTCGCAAAAGCGACGAGGAATACGCGGACTCCCTACAGGATAGGACGTCGGCTTTTGTACCAGTAAATGCATTCGATAGCGATCTACGGATCGCGCGGCTTAGATCGATCGGCTTCAAACCCATAATTAATCCGCAATCCCCGCTGGCTGCCCATGACTTGGAGATCATTCAGAACGCGTTTGTGACTACGAGCAAAGTGACGAAGCGCGACGTCGCTGAGGAGTATCACAAGTATGCGAATGAGGATACCAATGCGGTCGTTTATATGGATGACGAATTACAATATCAAGATATCGAAGAAGAGGAGGAAGAGGACGAGAAACAATTAACTGCAAATACGTCGCTAAAATCAACATTCAGAGAAGTACAATTGAAAACCGGTAATGTGTTTCCGGAAACATTATCCTTGCGCGAAAATTTGGAATCTCCTTGGCACGGATGGAAGAAGATTGTGACGAATAATCAATCATATTGGATCGGCTGGTAGTTGGTGATAGATGTTAGGATATTGGTAAATTCAAACAAGGGTGCTATTGCGATCAGAAAAATGAACCGTTTTATCCAAACGTGTACAATATTATATCTTTATTTTTTTGCCAAAAAGTAAAGGCTGTTAATAACATTCTAAATTATTCTTCTAACAGTAATAATATGGTATTCGAGTTGATTAACATATTTTTAAGAAAAAAAAGCATCGACAGAATGTATGATATAATTAAAATTTCTTATATATACATATATAAATTATTCTATATATATAATATATATATATATATGTATATTTTCTATATATGAGGTATTATTAACAGATGTTTTAATTGTAAATAAATAATGTTCTATTCATGTAGTTGTCTTATCTTTATTACGAGATGTAATAGGACAATAAAATTTGTTTACAGATTTACACGTTCACTTCGTTTTTAAGTGGCGACGAAAGATTTCGGCACACTGTGCTGTCATATAAAATAGATCTTTTTTAACTTGGCTCGTTTCTTATGCTTTTAAAAAAAATATGAGGATTATACACAGTTGTACACATAAGACATCGAATACCAAATGTTTATATCTGACACGATGCTCATCGATCGTCCTTTTCTCGCGTGTATAATTGTTGTATATCTTTTTGTTTTTTCTTTTTTATCGAAAGGCTTTCGTCGAGAAGGAAAACTCGCTTCGACTTCTCCGCATTTTTAAATCTAATCTACCTCGGTGATATATACACGTACATTTCGTAAAAAAACCAAAGAAAGAATGGTTTTGCAGGACGCAAATATTCCTGTGGCTCGCGAGGCTTCCAACAAGCACAAATGTGAAATTGTATAAGTCAAGATTCGCTATATGCAAACGCGTAAATAAAAACAGATACAAAAGTGTAAACAAGTGTCGATGCTTATATACGAACTCTGAGAAGGTGCAATATCGCGCGTGAAATTAAGTACTATACAATAACTCTTACTTATCTATTATGAAGAGCAAGCATTATCGTGCACTTAATACTTCTTGCAGTGTCGCAGTAGAGCCACGGGTGTACGAATAACACTGCCTCAAACATGTCAGCATAGTAAAATAAATATCTTCTATACTATTTCTTTACTCGTATGTTATAACGTAATACATATATTAACATGGATGTAACATTATGGAACTATTACAGTGAAATGCAATGCGCTTTTACGCCCTGCGCGATGTCCCTTTTTCCTTTTTGTTTTTTTTTAATGTCTGCAAGAACATTCTTACCTAATTAAATTCGCTTCATGCGAGTCATCCCTTGAAACATCATTTTCTCTTGCATCCCTCCCTCTTCGAAAGCAGATTTCTAGAAATTCATGGAAGTTTCGCATTGTAATATTAGTCGATACGATTCTCGAGTAAATCACATTTTCCCGAACTACGTTCGTGTGCCTTATTGAAATTCATCGTCGCTGCTCAGTAACATCGTTTTCTCGTTATAATTTTGCGAAATCGTTGCGACACGCTGATGAGAAGTGTTTCGCCTTTGAGGTGGTGGTACCGGCATGTTTTGCGGATCGTCCGGATCGAAGCTGGATACTCGCATACCACGTTGTCCTTTTGGGCCCCCTAATTGTTACATCATTGTTACACATTATAGTGAGCAAACACCAATTACGCGTGTCCTCTAGCCAATAAATGCACCAAAATTGGCCAATCGGTCCCATTATATTATTTTTTTTTTTTAATATTAATTAATAAAACCTTTATATTAATTTCGTAATCGTGAAATTATGTGACCGAATACACCAGCGTTGGACCAATCTTCTCCGAAACGTTCACATTTACATTTCGAACGTTTTTGCTCTGCAATTGCGTTCACAAAATCGAGGCTCGAAACTGGTATAATATTCTGGCAAACTCAATTTCCTTACTATATATGCAGAAAGAATTCTTCATTTAAAAAAGACTATTAAATAACATTCCTATCGAAGTACGTCTCCCTCCGTAATCGAACTCTAAACTCACACTGTAATTTTGATTTAACAATTCCGAACTCTGCACAAAAACCGTCGATAAAGCATATTGAACTGCTCAAGAGACTTGTTCAGAGCAACAAAGTTCGAATTCTTACGTATACACATGATACAAAGAGTGCAAGAGAATAAATATATTAATGCGATAATCGCGATACATAAACGATTCATGCAAATTATTATTAATATAAAAAAATAATCGCAAGCAACTAGGATTGTGATAATTTTACCATTGTCAATGTATGCTGTACCTTTGGGGAAAAAGGACATAATGATGTGCTTTACATGCTCGGCCGTTTCGTACCGTATATTCGCATGCTACAAGGTACCATGTGATAGGAATACAAAATAAAAGCAATAAAATTAAGTTGAGTTATAATGTTATGGAAAAAAAACAATAACATACTAATGTTTAGTATCCAATCCACTTGGGTGCTATAAAAGCTTTGAAAATTTTTCCTGATTGGTCAATCAGTAAAATTCTTTTTTGTGATTGATCAATTAAATGCGTCAAAGCATTTGTAGCATTAAGTGAACTGCACCCCTAATCATCTTTCACATTCATTATAGAGCAACACTATAGAAGTACGCTATTCTCTCCATCTTCCCGTTTTTCTTTCTTTTTCTCTTTCCTAATTACTCCTCTTATGTTAAGTGCTTAACTTCTATTTTACAGCAGAGTTTGTTAATCGCAAAATAGATGATCTTATATGCATATAATACGTATATATCGATGGTATACTAAGTACAACCCTTATTCTGTAATTTCAGCGGAGAATTCATTTATATCGACCCTTTGTGGACAGATACCGATTTCTAAGGCATTGTATAATTCCGTAAGCAAAGTATAGTGCTGTATGAAGTATCTTTCTTTTCGATCTTCATTTAAAGTCGCGCATAAAGCTCGATGTCCAATTTCTTGAAATTAAAAAAGTGACGCCTCACTGTGTCATATCTTTTCGTACGGCAAGTTGGTATTAACGTCTGAAAAACAGTAAACAAAAGTGCCTTCAAAGTAATTGCCTGAATCTAATAAACCGGCACACATTAAGGAAATTTTATATATAAATCTTTTATACAAGTAAAATGAAATATTAGAGGACTATCTTTGAAAGCAGATTCTATACTATTCCGTGAATTTCGTATTTGCTTGAAACTTGCGTGAGATTTGCTATACATACATATACAAGTGGACGAAATATTAATGTAATAAATATCGGTGCCTGCATTGATCAGCAGTGAAGTGTCAGAAAGAGTACAAGTGAAGTAAATTATATACAAAAGCGCCAAAGCCTGTAACTGAAGCGTTTGCAATCTCGAATAAAACGTGTATCTTGTGTAACTATTATTGGCATTATTGGCATTACATGTCAGATAATCTTGCTCTATAATTAGAACATTCAGTATCACCGCCTTATTTTAACATGACATTTTCTTATGAATGCGTGAGAAAAAATAATAACTGTATATGAAACAATACATACAAAAACTTAAATAAACGACATGAATTTTATATCGCACACTATCATGCTGTATAAAAGTTCACATAAACGTATCGATATTAATAAAAATAAATAAAAATGTACATGTAGTAGTGAATAATTATATAGCAATGCTTAAAAGAAACTAAAAAAAATTATAGCACACAAAAAATAATACATACCTGCGCTATATTGAGTATACTGCTGATATTGTGGATGGAAATTATGGATGGCATCGGTCATTATGTCTTTTGGATTCATCGTTTCCTATAAAATATTATTGTCGAATAGAGGATTAAATGAACGAAGAACAAATAGAATATAGCTCTGTAGAAAGTTCAGGAATATTTTGTACGTACTTTCAAACTGCTACTAATACTTTGCATCGTCACGCTTCTACCTCTGGAGTCAGTGACACATCCAGCTGCGTATACTTGATACGGGAACGCATAACGTAAAGCTATAGCAGCGAATAACATCTCGATACAAATGAGAAAATTTTGGTAACCAGCGGAGACTGTGCCAGCACTCGTTGATTGACCCAAACTGTTTATAACGGGTGAAATGATATTTGCTTTCTCCAAGATGGCCAACAGTACACCTGCATAAAAAAAAAAGTATTTATGCAATTATTATCTGTTACTTAACGCGCGCACTTACAGATGCTTAATTTTAGATATTACCTTGCCAGAATGACAAAAAGATGACGCTCTTGACTGTACAAAATTTGAGCACAGGCTCAAATGGCGTCAGCAGGTCTCTCGTAGCGAAGTAGAACAAAAACAGCCCATAAAGTGCAAGCGATACACTGATGTTGTAAATTATCGTGATGTAAATGTAACCACCGTCGGGTGACCAATCTCCGTCTCTGTAATGGCCAAAGGCTTGCAGGAATATGATGACAAATGCCATCACTGGTTTAACCAAGCAGAACTGTAAAGTAGCTTGCTTGCAGAATCTTAGAAATCCAATGGTATAAGTTTTCCCAACCAGGCAACAGGTGCCATACAGGCAACTGGACCGTATCGGCTTGCCCCTGATTTCGGACATGATGTTGCCCTCACCGCCTAGGTACTCGTAGCATAGTGACAAAAAGTTATATATAACAAATGCCTCGTAACAGTCCCGCACCGTGAAGAAATAAACGTAGTAGCTCTCGCTGTTGAAAAACAACAGTGAGATCCAGGAGTAGATGGCGTAAATGGGTACGATAAACAAAATTCGCACTATCCATCTCTGCTCCGTAGGATTCGTGTACCACCTCAGATGCTGATAGATCTACAAATAATGAAAAGAAAGAGAGAGGTGACTGCACCGCAAATTAACTATCGAGCGTTCTAAACCTAATCTTTGCTTCCTGTTTTTTGCTTTTTATCATTTTTTTATCTCTTGTTTTTTTGCCTCTTTCTAAGTTCTAAGAAATAGAAAATAAAGAAGAATAAATTAAATCGAGATTAATATTAATTTATGCTGGTAGAAACAAGCATAAGTCCAGTTTCACCAATAAGATTATAATCTCGATTTTACTGCTTATCTTTTTCTCTAATTCTTGAAAAATAATAAAATTCTATCAGTTAGAAGAAGATGAAAAATAAATTGAACCGAGATTACAGTTAATCTTACATGGAACGGAACCAAGCCTTAATTCTATTTCTTTATCTTCTGTCACCCGAGGTAAGAGTTGATGAACTCCGGAAGAGACAAGAAACACGATTGCTGATAAAACGATTGCAAAGAAGGAAAAAGGCAAGAGGTAAAAACCGAGAGGGTTTAAAGAGGGAAGCAAAAAAAGAATACAGATAAAGCTTTATAGTCTCGTTAACAGTTCCATTACCTGTTGGCAAGTGAAGAAAAGCGCTACAGCCATAAACACCCCGGCGATGGCCCAGGCTGCGCGGGTCTGCAGGAAGATCGGTGTCCCCTCCTTGGGGATATCCACCGCCGAGTCGCTGACATCGGTGGTCGTTGACATCTTGTCAAGTGGATTCACGTACGTGGCGTGCGTCCCTGCAGTGACCCCGACACCATTCATACGTCAACCTGCTGGTAGTAGAATTGCGCGCAAGCACAGAGGATTATTTCCGTGACGAAGGACGACGAGATGTGACGTGTTTCCGCGTCGCATCCGTCACGACGTTCGACGAGGAGGAATCATCGCGATCGCGTAATTTCACGAGGACGCTCGTCGTGGAGGGAAACAGGGAGGAAAGGGGAGTAGGAGGAGGAGGACAAAGGGGAGAGAGAAAGAAAGCGCGTGCGACTCGCGCGCGCGAACGCGAGACGGGACACTCGCGCGTAAATCGATATACACGTATACGTGCGTGAACGGAAAGATCGCGATCGGGCCACGAATCTCCGCGGGTTTTTAAATAAACGGAAAAGACACAGGCGCGGCTAAGAGAGGGAGAGAGAAAAAAAAAATGGGGGACCCCGTACGTCACTCCGTCGCGTTGACGCAAACCGTAAACATAAGGCTCGTTCTCACATAACGTTAGTATTTGCGAATTCAGTGGAATCGAGCCGATTTGTATATCGTATATCGACGTGGTGGTGTACTCGTAACAATCGTGTCGGGTCGTGCTGACGCAAGTCTCTCGGATTCTTTTCTCTCTCTCCCTCCCCCCCCTCTCTCTCTCTCTCTCTCTCTCTTTCACTCGGTCACTCTCTTTCTCATTTCAGCGACATACCCGTGCCCCCATTCGCCAAGTCCTCTCCAGATTTTGCAGCATACGCACACTCGGGGTACCCTCTCTCTCTCCGTGAACTGTCCCGTTTACGTCGACTCTCTCCTCGGCTGCTTTCAGCGTTTTTTCAACGCGCGGAGGTGACAGCAATTGCACAGGTGTCTTTATTATCGACAAACTCCGCGTCTCGAACGAACCGCGCACCCGCTCGGATGCTCAGCGAGAGTTAAATACCCACGGCTTGTACCTGAAGTCGACCGCGACTGGCGACTAACACCACGACACGACGCGAGGTTCAGCGACGCGCGGTACGCGTACGGTGCACGCACACGCTCACTCACGCACAGACACACACACACACAACACCGTGTATAAACGCAACTACGTGGAAAATTGATTGCCCCTCCGGAACTCTTGAGCGTTTACGGCTTCTACCGCTCGCACTCGCGCACTCTCGCGCTTCACATTCCTCGTCCACGGCGGCTATATCGTCCGCCTCCGATCCCTTCTCGAAGCGTAGCGCGCGCTGGCCAAGTCCACAAGGGACGCGAGAACACCACCACACACGACGACTCGTTTTCCCTTTCGCGAGGATTCTCCGCGCGCGCGAGAAACGCGAAAAACGTTCACGATGGTCGCGAACCTGTTTTCCCCGAACGAGAGCCAGTCCTTCGCCACCACCACCACCACCGCCGCCACCACCAACCACCACCACCGTCACCAATCTCGCGCGAACGGTTTCACTCCCACCACGCGTGCGTGCACCGATTATGTATGCCGCTCCCCATCTTTTTATTTCTCCTATCTGCACTTTCTGCGTTTAAATTGAGACGCGACTGTAAAAGGAAAATGAGGGAGAAAATATGTTTCTTTTTTTTTTTTAACGAAGAGCGTATAGCATAGAGCGCGATTAAAAGTAGATCTTCGAGTATTACTGCTGCAAAAATTAAGTATCAGTATCGATAATCCGGTAATTAAGCTGGACAATCCTGCTTTCAAGATTAAATTATCCGCTATCCCGTCAAAGTATATATGATTAAGGTTGCATTCGAAAACACCATCCAAAAATATCTTCGCGAGTATCAGTTTGTCTTTGTGTTTAATATATTCGATGAACAACATAGATAAAATACGTATATAATATTCGAAGGCACTCAGGTATAGGATTTTCGAGCGCAGCTTAATTATAATATTAGCCTTTAAAAATGAATTGTTATTCGTGTATTTGTTTTTACAACTAGTATACAACATTAATTCTCCTCCATCCCTTCAAAATGAAATCCCGTTTAACTGCGGTTTGAAAATATCTGCAAGTCACATTAAATATAATATCCACTCAATATACATATATAATTATAATAAGTGTAGCAGAACAGATGTAGGATGTATATACACAACAGTTACATTGTTGAATAGAAAATTATAACATATATAATTGATATAATATTACCGTTATATTTGCTGCTATAATAGCGGATTCGACCGTCTTTGTAATTTCAGACAGTAGGATTTTCCAACGGTTTTTCGATTCCGTTGCTGCGAGAATTAAACCCAAGAATTAATTAAAAATATAAGCGAGATATAGAAAGTCTCGAAAATTTTCTCGTATTAAATTTCTCGATGTAATAAATGTCCATCGTACGTCGAAGGATCGATGAGCCGCGAAATGAAGCATATTGAATCGCTGTTGTTTAAGAAAACAAGTCGATATCGCTCTTGACAGTCTCTCGTTTCCAATTCCACGTCCTTGCCCTTGTCCTACAACTGAAAGCTTTATAACTGCCTTATAACGCCTGCGCGTTTTATTCGTGACGATTTCAGTAAAAAATTTACGCACGATCGGACACGCGACCGTGAATGATCCTTGTGAAAGGTGTGCTTCGATCTCTCGTAGCGTCTTGTCTTATTGTCTCGAGGAGAAATATCGGTATCTCTGATCTCATCATACAGTTACCGAAGGTCGAAACGTGAGATCTCCAGATCTTCGACCTCCTCGCTGATCTGAAGGTCCAAGATGAAAAAAAAAGTCTGTTTTCAATCTTTTCTTATTGGGTTTTCTCTCTCTTACATAAAACGAGATGTGTGTAATCATTGGGCGAGTTCAAGACGGCAAAGCGGCTAGGTACGCTTGCCGAGCGATTCAACATAATTGGTTATTACTTATAGATCCAACCAATCATATTCGATCGCTCGGCAAGCGTACTTAGCCGCTTTGTCGTCTTGAACTCGCCCATTCACATTTTGAATAGGTGAGCTAAAAGAATATATATGATATAAAAAAGAGTGTAGAGAGTGCATATAAAAATGTTCGATCTCGAATTTGACGTCACAATGCCGTCAACGGAGAAAGAAAAGAAAAAGAGAGAGAGAGAGGAAAAAAAAAAGGTGTCCTGTAGTTGCACCATCCAGGTGTACAGTTATAGAGAAAAGAAGATAAAAAAGTGCAGAAAGTTGCAGAAACAGGAGAGAGCGATGTTATTGGAAATTGAATGCGCTCCATCTAGATCCATTTTCCGCCCATTTAAATTTTAAACTTCCTAACAAATGTTTTGTTCACACACACATGTAAAATATTTATGTAAGCACTTCAATAAAATATTTCAGAAATATTTTGCAATCGCGTTTGTAGAATCTTTTAAGATATCGCATTCAAATATTTCACAAAAATATTTTAGAAATATTGGAAAAAAAATAAAATATTCGAAAAACTCTGACGTATTTATTAGAAAATTCGATATGTCACTACGCTACCTGGTGGGAGAAATCGGAATTAGCACGGATAGATAACTGTCTCCAAGATCCTATTGGTTAAGGTTTATACCTATTCGAAGTAGTTCGATCGTGAACGCTAAATGAAGACTTCGTCTCCACCGAATTTCCTAATATTTCTGATATTATGAAAGATTTCTAAAGTATTTTAAATCTTGCAATAAATATATTTTGGAAATACTCTTGAAATATTTCACATATATATTTTGTATGGAATCCTAGCTACCATCGATAAATCAGATTTCTGTTGCGAAACAGAGCGACGAATCCAGATCGCATTTTCCACTCGTCTCATCTCCCCCCCTCCCGCTGCACGACAGACACAGCTGTAGCTACTCGCACTGTTTTTGTATTTTCGATAGTGGAAAACGGAAATGCCAGAATTACGAAGACAATTCTTGCGATCGCGTAATGTCGGTGGCAAGTGACGCACCGGCGGTTCTCGCGGCACGCTATCTTTGCAGAACGATGTCAAGCGGATAAATTATGCCACGAAAAGAGAACACGTGAGTCTTTAGAATTCCTCGATTCTTTAACCTGTTATATGTACAGCCGCCTTGTTATTCACGGGCTGTCCGATTTAAGTTCCCCTACAATTTTTCGCTCATTTTACAAACGTGGTGTGACGTGGTGATGACTACGCGAAGAAACGCTTCAAATCACCCGTTCTATCATACTTTCCAGCAAGCGATACAGTGTAACACAGTGATCGTTTCATCTTTGTTTAACATTTGGTCTCTTTCCTGTTCCTGCACTAGACTGATCTAGAACTTCCTTTCGCGCTTTCTACAAATCTCACTTTAAGTTCTAAAAGTATACACTAGTTCAGCCACAGAAAACAGACCTAATGGTAAATAACAAGGATGTAATAATTCACTCGGTTCACTGTGTTGCACTGTCTCATCTGTGTCTTCCTATATTCTCTTTATCTAAAAATCTCATTGCAGCAAAGCGAAAACATGGGAGCGAGATCGAAGAAAACGTATGAACACGTACTTCAAGACATTGGCGGATCTTCTGCCACCACATCAGGAAGGTCGCAAACGCAACAAGGTCGACATCCTGATCCATGCCTCAAAATACATAAAAGACCTCCATAGTCGTACCGAGGAATTATTCTCCACTCACGCTTCCGAGGCACACAGTATGTATTTTAAGAAAAGAAAATTTCTATTTTTAAATCTATCCAGTAGCCAGGCAATGTAAGTAATTTGTTACATGTAACAAAGTTACAGTTACAAGTTACTTTTCTGATAATTTTATTGGTAACTGTATTACTTTTTAATTCTAACAGTAACGTAGTTACATTTTTTTGTAAAGGTAAACAAATTTTGTTTTACTGTTACTTTTATCGTTATTTGACATACAATTAAACACGGTTTGATTGAACTCGAGCCACTCGTAACGCTTGAGACCAAAAAGCCCGTGGACATCCGTGATTGGACCACTGTAATTGGTAGATGTTGATTTTAAAAAAGTAATAGAAAATTATTTTTCAGAGTAATGGTAACTGTAACAAGTTACTTTTAAAAATCGATAGTAACAGTAACTTGTTACTTTAAAAAAATAATTTTTTATTCCCTGCTAGTAGTTATATATTATTTTGCAGAAGAAGAATTGGCACGTTTAAAGAAATTGGTAACGCAATTGACGTCTCGTACTCAGTTATTATCCACTCTTCTTAAGGAGGCAGGAATTTCTGTACCAGCTGAACCAGCTCTTGAAAAAATATCTCCTTTAAAATGGTCGAACAAAATTAACGTTGACGACGTAGACAAGTATTTTGATAAGATCGAAGAAAGTAAGTGTGTTACATGTTGATGCAAAGTTAAAATTAAAAATAACAAAGTTTTCTAATTATCTGGTCATTCTCTATCTTGCAGAGAAAACTTTAGAGAAGAAAAAGAAGGAGAAATCCACGGAGAATAAAGTGCCTTCTAAGAGAAAATCTGCAACACCGTCGGCTCCGAAAAAGTTATCTGAGGAAGCTGCCGTCGCTAAGAAAGTTTGTAATTTGATAGAAAATCAAGAAAATCGAGTAAACTGTGCCAATAGCAAAAACTATAATTCTAATAGTACAAGTAGTTTATCTGAAACTGGATCAAAGGAAGCGGAACGTTGTCAAAATGGTACGAACAAATCTAGAATTATTGTTGAAATTAGAATTATTGAATAAACTAATTAAATAATGATACTTTAAAGTCTTTGTCTTGATAAACACTTTTATCATTCTCATGTTTTAATTTAGATTCTACCAATGAAGCGACTGCGACAGGGACAACTATTAAGAAAAAGAAAACCGGTAATATATCGTTTTTATGTTATTTTTTTATATTAATGTATGTATTTAAATGTATCGTCACATTATTAATGTAAATTTACTTTCAGAAGACAAAAAAGTCGAATCTCAAAAATCATTGAAAAAGAAACGCAAACGCAAGGATGAAAAAAATTCGACATTGCCATCTATGGCCAATACTGTCACCAATTTAACTCCCAATGCTCTCATTTTATCTGGTGGAAAATTGATGCCCCTCGTAACTCCGATGACATCGAACATCATTGTGAATACACAACAAGCATCGACGAATCCGATAATCCTCGGTAACACCCAACAGAGTCAAATGATTGTGATGCAACCCTTGGCAAATCGTGTCCAGAATTCCGTTGTCTCTATATGCAATCATGCTCTAATTAACACCGTACAGAAAGTCACTCTGAACACTGTACCGAACATTCGTGCGAATATGGTTGTCGATTCTCACAATTGGGCGTCTAATGTAAAGAATATAATTAATGCCACGAAGATTGGCGGGCACAAGGGTATCTTGCCAAAAGGCAAGGAAATCACAAAAACAACTATGGCTTACAAAGTGCCTATTCCAGCGATACACAAGGAGAAAATGGAGAAGCCTAAAGATAGCGCAAGCAAGAAAGAATTAGAAGTGAAATCGAAGGGCAATAAAAATAATTCCAAGAATCACAAAAGCGTTCAGAGTACGCCAGAAACATCTGAAGAGTTAAATGTCGAGAAGAAATCGCCTGAAAGAAAGGAACCTGACAAAACTCAAGAGGAGTCGGCCACTCCGCCAAAAGGCGCGCCTAAACGCGGCTTATCTGAATCTGATTCCGTGGACGAACCAGACGACAAAAAGCGGAAAGACACAAACGGCGAAGCAAAATCTACTCAATCTGTTGTTTCAAAAACAACAGATTTCACCGCCACTTGCAAATCTATCGTAGGTTTGAAGCACGTTATAGAGAAAATAGGAGAAGATATCTCAGAAGAGCATACTACCGTCAGCAACGAGAAGGAATCTGCCGTTGCGAAATCAAGTACTCAGGCAGTAAACGATAGTCAAGAAGAAACGTCTACAACAAATAAATTGATAGATATCGTAGACACAAATTGCTTTGATATGAATAAGAAAACAATCGAAGATGTTGACGTACCGCAGACTGTCCCATCGGACAAATTTTCCAATGAATCGTCTGAGGCGAATACGTCTGATCGATCATCCAATGATTTCGATGTGTCGAGGGATAGTGTAACGGAAAAAAGTGGCGAAAATATAGATTTGGATGCGAAATCGACCTTGACGGATGTTGAAGTGGCGGAGAAGACCGTCGGTTCGGATGGACCGAAGAAAGTGTGCAATTTAGGTACTCGTTTTGATAGTCTTCTACGTGTAGCGACAGCCAAGGAGCAACAGCGGGTCAATGACGCAATGACCGGCGCGGAAAGCAACAAGATCATTCTAAATTTGGACACAAACACTACGACAACGATGAAGTCCGATGCAAACATTGTCGATGTTGCGATATCAGTATCGACATCGACATCGTCGTCATCGTCATCGTTGTCGTCGTCGGTGTCGTCACCACTAACAGCCAACATAGTCAACGACGAGGCTAAATTGACAAAGACTTCAAAGGACGAAATATCGAAATCATTGCCGTATACCACTGATAACACATTCGTACCGATTAGTAACAGAACAGACGGGCTACACTCTGACTTGTCTAATGACATATTTGCGTCTCTGCATGTACCCTCCAGTTCGCATAATCCGGAATCGATATCGCCCACGGCAGCGTTCCTGATGGCTTTCCCGCTGGTATCATCCTTAAACGGCAAGACCGAGGTCCTGGAGGAAGAGATGAAAGATGACTTTAAGTATCATAGTCAGACTCCGCCAATGCTGTTGCAGATTGGCACCATGGAGCCGAACAGCTTCAAGATTAAGACTTCCTCACCATCGCAAGCGATCGCAGAGAAGCGGTTGAAAACGTCCTGTGAGGAGAAGCAAATTGCATCTGCGAATGTAAACGCAAACACCGATGTAATCGTTCCTGCGGAGTGTACAACGACAAAGTCTTTGCCGAAAATTGTGAACGAAGAAACGTTGCGGGAACCATACAAGATAGTTCAGACCGTCCTGACACCGAGCTTAGAGAAATCTGTGATGACCACTAGCGCGTTTCCTTCTCATTCCACAGTCAATTTTTCCGCTGTGGACTCCTCGTGTATTGTAGGTAATTCTCCAAATTTGGCGACGAATCAAGGTCGTCAGAGTCAATTGAGAACGACCAGCACGTTGAGCAATGCCAGTGTAATCGCGTCTCAAGCATCAGTAAACATTTCCGCGTCTACTAATAAGAGCGATATCACGGATTGTACATCGGTGCAAGTGGCGACGAGCCGCAATCCCGACATAGCATATTCTGGAGCTCAGGACTTCCTGCCTAGTTATTCAACGATGGTGGGCAATGGTCTTGGCACAATGCAACATACGTCTAACTCGTCTATGTTTAAAAATGCCATCGCAACGACGCAAGAATCGAATCCCACAGTCGGTCCACGCGTCGACAATGTCGATAGTTCTCAAAATCTGTTGAGCACACGTCTCGAAAACACGACTGTGACCACGAATTCTTCATCCGCAGCTTTACGGTCCTTGCAAACAGACTATTCGACTCAAACAAAAGATAAAGGCTCGCAGAGTTCATCACACGTAATTTATCCCTCGCACAAGGATGCACTAATCGATTCTACTGATATCGTTTCTGATCACCGTGTCGATTACGCTAATCAAATGGATCGAAGTCTTCCAGTGACGTCCCAGAGCATGCAGAACTATCCTTTGCCAACCAAGGATTCCTCCCTTCCGATTCTGTCTTCTCAAGATATGCAACATATGTACAGCCAGACCAAGGACAGTCATGTTCTCCTAGATTTAAATGGTTCTCAGCAGACGTTTACCGTTCAGAAAAAGCAAGAACATATTATCGCGAGCTCTCACAATGATTACGTCGGGAATCAAGCAAAAGTAATGCAAAAAGATTCCATATCATATACAAGTGGAGATAATGAGACCGCAAGCGCTCCTTCACAAAATCAAGAATATGTCACGAAGACTACGAATCAGAGTTCTTCGGGAAATACTTTCCAACGAGATTATTCCAAAGTAAACAAGAGCACGGACACATTGAACAGTTCAAATCAAGTGAATCAAGAAGCGAAACTGAACGATGTGCTCGGCTCTAAGACTCAAGAACAACAACACAATCATATGCGCGATTCGGTCTACGTTTCAGCAAAGAAGTTGGATGTAGATCCGTTCGTTCAGTCATACCAGTACGACGTTAAGGGAGCGATGAGTAATCCTAGCGAACGAACGAACGTTCTGAATACAAATACTGACGACACACACAGCAATTACGTTTCATATCCTAGTAAGGATGACAAGAAGACGAACATTGCTGTTTCAACTATCGCCATGGTCAACAACAACAAGCCGGCAGCAGTGCAGCAGGGTGCTGTTGCACGATATTCGCAACAGACCTCATCGTTCATCACTACATCTAATTACGAACAGAGTACGATGACAGAGAATCATACTAAATCCACAACCACTGTCGCCCATAATTCATCCAATTTTAGTATCCTCTCATGGACGACGTTCTCACCGGTCAGTGGTGGTGGCGGTATTAACAATTTGGTACACTATGATCAAGGGCAGTCACATTCGAATGATAATAATGAAGCAAAGACTATTTGCGAGAATTACAGCTATGTTCCACTGCACAAAGACAATTCGAGTTTCTCTAATCAAGTGTTGATCGGCGATAATTACCAGAATAGTTCAACCATGTCGACTGGGATCGATAAATCGCGACAAGGAAAGATCGAATCGCAGAAACAATCTTTTATCGATCCTTCGAAGACTAGAAATGATCCTTCGAAACAGAATCGGATGCAAAATCAGCAAACTGGCAACGATTACAAGTTTCCCGATAGTGGTAAAAGCAAGAATAAGTATAACATGGATTCAGACTATATGCAGAACGAATACAGCTCTGCTATGGATCAACAGCAGCACTCTCAGCAACACGGACAGAAGAATCATCAAAATCTCTCATCCAAGCAGGAAAAAACGATGTACACGTACGAACCACAGATTAATTTCGATTTAGCGGAGAGTAACGTACAGATGAAGTATCCGATCGAGGCTTACACTGGCGTGAACTTTAAATACGCGGAGAAAACGACGCAACAGCCAAGTCAGCACAAGTATCAGGTTCTCACTCAAGGACAGATGCACGACAGCGGTAGTTACAGCAGCGATGTGAAACACAGCCAGCAGCAACAGCAACCGCAACAATCACACAGTAGCAATAACAACGGTAACAATAATAAGTCCAAGAGTAATCAACATCAGCAACATGCAATCAAGGCGCCGGTTAATTGGATGATGACACCGGAGGTCAAGCACAACGCTAATATTACCGATATTATTCTACCGCCGATTGGCAAAGAACTGGAGTTCTGTCCAAACAATCTGTTTACGCAAACACCCACATACAATCAAGGCACTCCGAATCAGTTCTACAACAATTATGATGTTTCTGCTGCTCACAGCTTCCCAAATCTACCGGTTCTGCAAAGCGATCCGAAGAGGCCCGCGGAGACCTTTTACTCCGAGGAGCAACCGTTTCCGTGGTCTCCGACGAAAAACAGTGTGCACAATAGCGTCGAGCATGCGATCGGTCAGTCATCGGTCAAGTGTATCGATCAGCACATTGTACCATCGAGTTTGCAAAGTCTGGTAGGTGATCTTGATCTTAGCGCTAATCTGGAGAAGCAAAATTTCCTGTTTGGCGCTCCAACCTCGTCGTCAAGAATCTCTGCGGAACAGAACAAGGACGCGTCCATAAAGGAAAAAGAGGCAAATAACGTGTCGGGAAGGGATCTACACGCGATACTGAACACTCAGAATGCACAGCATCCAGCTTCCACTTTCCTATCTGTGAGTCAACTAGTAGAACATGAAAAAGCAGAGAAGAGTCATCAGCAGCATAATCATCAGCAACATCAGCATCATCATCACCATCATCCGCATCAGCATCAGCATTCGCAACAACAACATCAACAACAGCAACAACAACAGGCTAGGAAACATCAAAGGAAGAGCAACACAAGTCCCAGAACAACTAGCAAACGGCAAATGGACATTCGCAAGTCTACGACGGCTAACGACAACAATCTACATCAACGACACGAGGAACAAAAATCATCTGGTCACATATTCACGGAACAGGGATACCAGCAGCCACAGCAGCAACAATCACAGCAAAAATATCAACAGAATAACGTCCATTGGAGAAGCAGAAACTGCAAAAGCAACTATACAGCGGAGGCGTTGATTGGCACTAGCATTCATGATACTAGCGGCCATCAAGATAAACACGCATCAATCAAGTTCACAACCAATTATCCTCAGAACAAATTCCAAAGTGGTTTGTCCGCGGATGCTGCAGTGATGCCTATAAATTACTTTTCTAGCGCACCACCACCGGATGATGGCACTGCGACTGGTTACGGTCAATCGGTAGTCAATCAGAACTTCAACACGTACACGTACTCATCCAATTCCGCAAACTCTATCTATCCTACCAGCAATTTCATCACCAGTATCTCCAACACGCCCAACAGTTACATGACCATGCCGCTGCATGAGAATGCGACCGATTATGTACAGGAAGCTAACAACTTTTTGTTATCAAACGTAGCCGGAACGAGCAGCTCGTCGAGCGCTAGTACTGCTAATACGTCAAGCGCGAACACGACTTCCACTACGACTGGAAATGTCAACGGAAACGGGAAGAATCATCAACATTACGGGAAGCATCCCAACTGCGACAAACGTTCATACTCCACTACCGCGAAGAAAGGCAAGCGAAAAGCTCTCGAGAGCGGCCCTATGCAGAACCTGGAGTTTCCATTGTCCGGAATCAACTCTCCGCTGGAGGATTATCATCACTCGACAACGTTCCTGGCACCGCCTCCACCTCCGCCTCCACCACCACCGCCGCCATCACACGCCAATCCTCTCTACCAGAATCATCCACAAGCAAACGTCTATGCTAAGACTGTCAATAGTCTTCCACCGCCTCCGCCATCAGCTATGGCAAGTGCTCAGGGTGTCGCAACCGTAGGAGCGGCCAGTTTCTCTATGAACTCTAATATGGTCCGTGGAGGAATCGTTTCGAGCAACCCGATGGCTATGCCGCATCATCCATCGGGAACCAGTCTCACCAATTTCAATTTAAGCACGATATTTCCTGAAATAAATGACAAGGTATCTGATTATGTGTTCAATAAATATTGTACATCAAGTTTGTTCGTGAATTAATATACTTGCCTTTTCTTCAGGTCACTGGATACAAATCCTCGAACGGTATACCACCCGGCCTATCGCAGACGTCCAATCAGTCTGCAACTTATGCACAACGAAGTAATTATCCGTCGAACTCTTTGTGCCACTTGCCGCAGGTGTGTTTATAAACGTGTCTACGTAATAGATCCAAATCCAATTATGTGAATCTAGGAATAGCGTGTATATATATTGTTTGCAGGTTTCGGAAGGCACACAATTCATTAATAGCGTTCCATCGCGTCCCGTACCTCCTGCTCCTCCTCCTGCTACCCCATCTCTTTCACACGGAGTAATTCATTATAAAAATCTATGAAGACGTTTCATAGTTTGTGATACAATCGATTATCGCTTGTATATATGTACATACCATGTATCATTCATTAAATTAAAAAGACGTTGATATAAAAGATGTTTGATTTATGTTGGTGTGTTGATTAAATGTTGAATTATAAAATAATTCATTAAGTTATATAACAGCTTAGTAATGACTTTATTTCATTGTATTAAAAAGAATCGTACATTGAATTGAGTTATTAAATAAAATCCCTTTTGTCCACATCATTCATATTCTGGCACATAATTCACATCAGCGACTCTTTAATTGTTGAATTAACAAAGTTTACTAATCGAAATTAATAAAAGTCTTTAATTAGTTTCATAAATATAATTTCTATTAAAAACCTATTTAGGCATATCAAAGGTTTGGATATTTACAAATAGCAGAAGTAGTATTTTTATTACAGCATATACTTAATAATCATTATAAGTCCATAGATAGTATTATCAAGTCATCTTATATCTTTAGTAGGAGGTTTGAGTGGTATTTTGCCGATAATAAATCTTTCAGCCAAAAACATGTTCTTCTCATCATCTGTTAATGCACCATCCGCGCTATAAACGGTATCGTCGATGATATTGGTTGTAGTAGTGTTAAACGGTAATTTTCCAAAAGGAGAAGCATTGATGTTAGATTGATTTTGTGCCATGTTTCCGAACGGTGAAACGCCTTGTTGTGGCCGTGGAGTAAATGGATTTGCGAGTGTCGTTGTTGTAACAGTTGTATTAGCGGGTGAACCAAACGGAGAAGAAGTATTGATACCGCCGAATGTCGATGCGGAGAACGGTGATGGGTTTGGGACGGTTCCATTGGAGGTTGCGAAGGTAGTTCCCGCGTTCGCAAATATCGAATTAGAAGAGGTTTCTGTGGTGCCGAATGTGTTATTTGTACTCGCGACGGCCACACCAAATCCTGTGCCTGCAAACGGCGCTGAACTCGTGTTTGTAGAATCAAATTGCTGCGAACTAGTGGTGACGAACGGGCCGCTGATCGTAGCAGACGGCGCGCCGAACGGAGTATTGTTTGCAGACATGGTATCGGTGTTCTGTGCACCAAAAACATTTGCAGCGGATACAGTCGTTCCAAAGGTATTATTGCTAGGCTGTTGGCTCAGATCAAAGGCTGGCGCCGTAGTAGCGATGGATGCACCAAAACCTGGTATCGTAGCGGCAACAATAGGCGTACCAAAAGCTGGCGTGGTCATAGCGACGGCCGCACCAAAAGCTGGGGTCGCAGTGACTGTGGATCCGGCGAAGATGCTGCTTGTGGGAGCGCCAAACGTTTGACCACTGCTAAATATCGAACTGCCAGTAGAATTGTTGGCATAATTGGTTACTCCCGCAAAAACAGGTGCTCCGCCGAATGCATGCATCTGCGTTTTTGGCTGAGTGAACATCCCGCTATTGAAGGAGCCGGATGATGTAGTCGAGACGCCGAAGACCGGGTTTGTTTGTAATCCGGTGGACGAGCTGCCGAACAAATTGGAGGTGGTGGTTGTCGGTCCGCCAAACAGCGAAGTGTTTGCCTGTGAAGTCATCGGATTGTTGAACAATGAGGTGGTGGGTGCGTTGCCAAGCTGGCCCGTCCCTCCAAATACGTTGTTTGGGTCGAATAAATTTTGAGACGGTGCGAAAATCGAATTCGTTTGTGGCGTCCCAAATGTTGGTGCGCTGTTCTGTACGCTGCTGAATGTCGACGTGCTCGTTGTTCCAAAAAGCGAGCTAGCACCGCTTGTTGTAGTACCAAAACCGCCGAGATTATTTCCAAAGGTCGCCGTATTGTTAAATACAGATGCTGTATTATTATTGGACTTTCCGAATATCGACGATGTATTGTTCGAGGAGGTAAATCCACCTCCGCCAAATGGATTATTATTTTGCACATTGTACGTTGTATTTCCGAACACATTATTAGCTGATGTGTTATTAACTAGACCCAGCTGAGAAACTGTAAATAATAAATTAATAATTAATAAAAATCTTTTTTCTAATTTCCCCCCCCCCCC
>NW_017280199.1:250933-284338 GCF_001594065.2 Cyphomyrmex costatus
CCCCCCCCCCCTCAGGAAACATGAAATATTTCATGCTGTATGACTGTATACATTTGACTCACCTTTTTGGCCACTTCCTAAAATTTTTTTCTGTAACAATCATATCATTAAATATATTTGAGTATTTAATCAATTAATTAAAACAATTACATGGAGAATATCATGTCATTAACATACCAGCATTGTCATTGTTTCTCGCGTGGGATTTTTCAGCACTTCCCTTTTTGCCTTCATTTCTTGACATAATTGTTGAAAGTGTAGTTTCTAAAAGTATAGTCTATTATTTGATATATCTATAAATATACTTTCATGATTTATCTAAGCAACAGATAAATTTTTCTTTTGAAAATCCTTTTACAGCTTTGTGTTGCTTAGGTAACTCTTAAATATAAATCTACTAACCGCCTGTTCACCCATGCCATTTTTTTGTGCATTATATGTCTCCCACCGAACTTCCTCTGGAGATAAATCCTCCATACCTGGGATACAGGGACGTTCTTTAAGTGGAGCGAAACATGATAGCAACCACTGGCCACCTCTCTCGGCAAAAAGTACTTCCTTAGCCACCAGAATTCTAATGTATACAGATATAGAAAAGAAATAAAAGATCAATCTCAAGTATATAGACTTATGAACATAAACAGAAGCTCATAATATACTATAAGAAATAAACTAAGATCCGTCTGTTGGGCTGTGTGATTCCACAGCAAGACGGTGACTTGCTAACACGAACTACTAACAATAAGTACAGGGTCTCAGTTCGAGTCCCGGCATCGTGTTCGAGCGTCCAACATATTTTCTCGACCCAGCTCTTACAATACAAACTTATGTGAATACTTACACAATATCGTCCTCGGTTTTAGTATTGCCTGCTGGAAAAGTTAAGTTAAAGTTAAAGTAACGTTACTTGTCAGTTAAATAGCAAAAGTGTATATATGTTAACATATTCCTTACCAAAATGATTTATATGTTCGAATTGGCAATATTGACCATAACGGCAATTGCCTTGTCGATAATATTTACAGATAACCATTGTATATACTGCAAAGATGCAAAAACTTGAGGAGTACTTTATTCCAGCGTTCCTTCGTGAACGTCGTTCCTCCTAAAACGTACAGAGCATCGCTCCACCATCTCCCCCTTTTTATAAAATACAAATTATATTTTAAAAAAATAATCTTATGCAATAGTTTTATGTACGTATAGGCTATGTTTACACCGTGCGCTTAGTCCGCGATCTATATGATAGGTATCTTTGTTTAACCTGCAGGATAAAAAGAACATTTATTGTATGGGCCGCGGTCTAAATGCACGGTGTAAACATTTAGTAGTTTTGTAACCTACATCAACTTATATTATGCTAATGTATTGTTTTGGTTTCTTCCAGCTTTTTCCTTCATTCTTCTTCTTCTTCTTCTTCCTAGTTAATAGCTCCTGCCTCCCTCTAATAAAGTATGTGGAGGCACGGCCACATCACGTCAATTGTGGATTACGTCTTTGCCTTTAGTAGGTACAGTAACGAATGATGCAATGCCCGCGAAAATGGTGTTGCTCGAACGGACACCGAGCACCTGCGTCTACGACGTCGTCATGTCGCAATTGGTCGCAATAACGAACAAACGAGACGAGCCTCCGCATTCCGCGGACACTCATCAGTATTAATGAGGTTCAATGCTCAGTCGAAGTCGGCAATACTTTTAAAAATATAAAATAGAATACACCCGATCCAAAAACGCGTCCGCCGCAGTCGAGTGGTTCTTCGGGACTGTTTTTCTTTCCTTCATTCATATGTATACGAAGAAACACTTGTAGCTCCGTTCATAATTTTTCAGGAACTATGTGTAACAAAGTGTATGTTAGATTTGGTCGATAAAGTAATTTGATTTCGATAATCTGCAATCTGTTTAATATTCATAAATTATTAAAGAAATAATACTATTTTGCTGGCACTTTATCGAAAATCAAATAAAAAATATATAAATTAAAAATTTATTCTTTTTTTAAAAATTTATTAATTTTTAAATAATAGACACATTTATTCGATGAATCAGCAGATAATTATTTTATAGTTATTCGCATAAATGTGCAAAAAGAGTTGACCTCTAATGTGCAAAAATAATTTTTCCACCCTAAAAGTGTGTACATGTATATATTATATTTATGTAATACGTATATAGTTATAATTATATTTTTTGTATGTATAGAATCGATTAAAAATAAAAAATAAAAAGATATGAATCGTACGTTATCTTTTTCTTTTAATTTTAATTCTTTAGAACTCTATAAAGAATACATGTATGTGTGTATGTGCGTGTGCGTGCGCGCTGTATATGTAGTGAGTGTGTGTGTCTAGTTTTCCTATCTCTATCAAAATTATATTTCTTTATTGTTTATTTCTATTAGTATAGAAAAAATAAAAAGAAATTGGTTTTTTTACAATTCTAAAGAATTATGTTATTAAAGAGTAAATTAAATTGAAATTTTAAACCTGAGAGAAATAAAAATGAATTAGACATGTCAATCTAATTTTATATCTTTCTGGAAAAGCCAATCTATACAGTGGTAGATACGGATATAAGAAATCAAGTAATATATATTTTATAGTATATCTATATATAAGTATAAATATAATTCAATGAATGTCGACTAAATTTTACCTGTATGCTCGTTAAATACGCTCC
The DNA here is from genome assembly GCF_001594065.2 of Cyphomyrmex costatus. Taxonomy (NCBI): domain Eukaryota; kingdom Metazoa; phylum Arthropoda; class Insecta; order Hymenoptera; family Formicidae; genus Cyphomyrmex; species Cyphomyrmex costatus. Next base: position 253,615 of record NW_017280199.1, read on the forward strand.
TGGTTAATCAGAATTATAATGAACGAAAGATTAGTAAAATATTTATAGCCGAAGTAATATTTTTTGCAATATAAATTAATTATTTACAGATTTTTAATATGTTATTCAACATTATTAAGATCCAAGATGTTATGAGCATCAAAATTGTTAAATTGACAGATAATTTAACTCGTGATATTATTGCGGTAATTTCGTAGAGTAGTGTGTTTCAAGACCGAAAAATTGTTCGGCGCGCGGTTTAAAAGACTACATATGTAATATATAAATTCACACGAAGTTATAATAGTACCTAAGATCCAGCTCGATCGTTAAAGGCAATTTCTAATTGGTTGTGTTTCTCACATGTACAGTCCTATGAGATTACTTATTTAAATATTAAAATATTTATTCTTCTTTCATATTAAAATACAGGAGAGAATATCTTATTTAAAAGTACATGAATATAAGAATAAACGATCAAGCAAGCATATATTGTTTAGAAATTAACCCTTCGTCTTAGTCTTCCTATTTTCGTTCTTAACATTCAAAGAACCACAATTTTGACAAGAACAAAAACGCGGTACTGCCAATTGTTTCTTCAATCTTCTTCCGTTTTCACATATTAAATTGGCAATAATACCCATGTATTCCTTCACTTGACAACATTGACAATCATTTACTTGATTCCAATTTTCTATATAAGGAAAGATAAACAAGATAATATAATCGAGCTAAATATTGTTACAAAAAAAATAGAATAGAAAAAATTTAATTTAGTTTTGCATTATTACCACTGTCTAAGAATGTTGAAGATTGGCATGATCCACTGCATTGTTTAATACCCTCAATAGCATCAATGTTTTTACATTTTCCATGTAATGGATGATTCACAATTAGCATACCTACAGTACTATTTGCATTCATGACAATTGCTTCACATGTTTCTGAAGAATAATTATAGATAAGGAATTAATTGATTTTCATTATAAATAATTAAAAATATACAGTATTATTTTTCAAATAAATAAAAAAGGCTTGTTTTTATTTTTCTTCTTACCCTTAATCTGATCTTTTATATTATTGCTCATATTACATCGTTTGCAGCATTGATCATGATAAATCGATTTATCAGGGCAATTTGTTACATCTGGGCAAACAATTGGACTCATAGCAAGAGAAAGCTAAAATCAATATGCAATTATACAATATATAAAATTTTAAAATTAATTAATTATAATAACGTATATAATTAATTATATATAGTTCGACTTTCCGAAAAGATGCTAGTCGCATCTGATCCAGAGGTATTTACTCTTCCTGAAAGATAACTTGCCTGTCCGTTAGTTTCCATGCACATGTAAGTAGTACAATTATCATCGGACGACCACGTCATGCCAGGCGCATACAGAGTATCTTCGAACACACAAAATGCTTGCTTGCATTCCCCGCAACATTTACCATCTTCTGGTTCTTGATACGACCATCCCTTAAGGGAATTTTTTTTAGATTTTATCAATACAATATCAATGAAATATTTTAAATATACAAAAAACACTTAAATGTAAGTACATATAATGAAATGTTCTTACTTGAGAACACTGTTTTGAACACACTTCAACTTCTTTACGCTTTGTTATATTCGGACCATCCACACATGTCTCGATGATACAGCTATCTGTGAGAGATTTCCAAGTTTCTCCAGGTTTATACAATTTTCCATCATTAAGACAAGCTGTTTTAACAATTTCTGGACAACATCTTCCAAGAATTTTGCGTACTTCTATTTCGAACTCGGATTCCACTTGCGGATCGATTTCTGGGCAAGTTTCAGTACTTGCTTCTAGATACACCTAAATTTGAATAACGATGTAACTAAACGAATTCATACAATTTTATCAATTAATAAATATTTGGATTTCGTCAATAATCTTACACTTCCATTTGTTGATTTGCAAAAATACGTTGTGCAATGATCGTTAGAATACCATTGTTCTCCTACATTTTTAAGCGTGCCTTCTATAATACAAGCAACTTGGATGCATGTACCACAGCAATTAACACTAGTATCTTTAGATGGTTGATATTTGTATCCATAATCACACGCGGTATCACATTCTTGAACCTTATTCAATACCTGAATACTGCTTGAATCTTTGTTGCATTGCATCATAAGACAAGCATCTTCAATATTAGGCTTCCAACTTTCGCCAATCTATAATAATAATTAGCGATATGAATTATATTTCTATAATAAAATAATTTATTATAAAATTATATTTTTATATTAAAAATAATGACGCATACACTTTAGTAAGTTATTCTTACATTGTATATTTTGCTTTTCCATTTACAAGCAGTACGCTCAAAGATTGGACAGCATTTATCATCTAATAATATTTCTTCCAGTACATAATCATCTACATCAGGATGTGCGCTCATACTTGAACACTCCGTAGATAAACAATTTGTTTTAGGACCATCATCCGAATTCTCACACATGCACGTTTTGCATTTACCGTCCTTCCATTCTTCGCCAATTTTTTTTGCTACCATTCGTTGTTTGCCTTTTTCTTCGTTATTTGTATAAAGACAAACATCCTTTGGCGGCGCTAATGTAAATATGAAATAATACAATCAACATTTTTATTTTGTAGAATTCATATTCTTTTGACAAAAATATGCGCTGTTAAAAATATTGATATCTTAAAAAGATTTATGTCAGTTTAAATATAAAAAATGCAATAAAAATAAAGCGACAGAACTCCTGTATTCTTAAAAATAGTAATGAAATAAAATGAAGTAAAAAATATGAACGATCTTAATAACATGGTATATACAAATGTATTCGCAAATTTGACATATTAAATTGTAATTGTTTTTGAAATAAAGATTGTATTGCACTTTAATTATTGCGCTGACTCCTTACAGCTCTCTTTTTATACAAATGTTTATGTCAGTTTAAATTATGTTACAAATACTATATTTTTTCATTTTCCAACGCATACATATACATAATTTAACAATTATATAAAACAACAATATGAAAAAAATACCGCATTCGTAAGTGGGACAGCAACTGTCTAAAAGCATCGTTGTAATAATGTTATAATAATCCGGACAGATTAATGCAGAAGGACAGATCTTCGGATCACATATTTTACTTGGTCGTGGGCAACAACCAGATGTATTCATTACATGTACAAAACCAGGCTGTAGTTGCTCAATTTCATTTGTAAAATTATCGAAAGTAGGACATTCGCTTACAGGCAGACATTCTGAAATTACATACAATATTATGTAATTTGCAAGAATTAGATAATAATAAGAGATGCATACAAACATGTTATACATACGACATATAAATTTGTGACAACCATCAGCATCGATAATCGCTTTCATTGTCTGGCCAAAGCCACATTCTGGCTCCTGTGACTCAACACATATTGTAGGCGCTGTCGGCTTTGGAGCTAGAGAGACATATTAGATTATAAACGGATACAATAAAATATATTGCTGTTTATTAAAAAATTGTAGCATCAGATAATCTTTCTCACGACTATGTATTATATTATCTAAAAAAATTAATAAGATGTCAATATGAGCCGACATAAGTTCTTGTGTAAATAAAACGTAAATCTTTTATTTTAATTAATCATTAATTCATTTATAAAATAAATTTTACAACCAAAAAACATGCAACTTTAATAAATAAATATTGTAAATATATATGTATACATTAGAAATTATACATATTTTTGCATAATATTAATGTTAACGTACCACATAAATATTTAGCGCAACATCTCTCGTTAGTTCCATTGATGAGTATAGGTGTCATATCTTCCTCACAAATCGTATCCAACACAGGACATTCCATCGTTTGACAGTTTACAATCCCATCATTGCAATTGCATTCGGTGCATTTATCTGGATGCCAGATATCTCCTTGTACATGACCATGTTTATCACAAACGAAACAATTCTTCTTCAATATACAGGAATCGTTGTGGAATACATGATCTACTGGACAAAAACATCCTTCGATAAGATCTGACGCACACTTAGAACTGTCTGAATGGCTTATGGTGTCACATGTTTCTTTACAGCTAGATCCGCATGCCTGGTAGACAAGATCTGTGTGTGGGCGATAAATATATTTATTTAAAAAAAAATAAAACTTTTTCACAATTTGTTTCAAATTGATACATACAATTTTTATCATTAAAAATTATTTTTTAATTATTATTATTTTATTTTTTAAATTGAATATATATGTATATATAAAATATATATTATATAAAAATTATATATTGTATTTATAAACTTTATAAATACAACATTTTTTTATTCAAATTCAATAATTAAAATATTAGACAAAAATTCACCTTTAGGACAGTTGTAAGGACAGATTTCGTTAGTTCTCCAATCTAGACATAGACCAGCTTCCGAACACTTCCTTGCATACATCTCTAAGCTGTCGCAATAATTTCTGCCAGTGCATAACGCATCGTGACAACAATCTAAATATGGTTTTGGATCAACAATGCTATGACACTGCTTAAACGTTGCTAAATCTAGTAGAAACTTCTTGCAGAGATCTTCTTCTTCTCGTGGAGGCATACATTGAAGTTGACGATTACTGGAACATGTTTGATCGCTCCAACCCAACTGCATCAGCAGATCTTCGACCAACCAGGATTTACCAAACTCCTCAACGTCATTGGTGATCTCTCCATTACGTTTTTCAAAACCACTTTCGGCATCAGCATTACAATTGCCGCACAAACCCTCAGTATCATCGCTGAAAATATGTGAAGGTAGTTTCAAAGTAAATGCGAAGTTCTGTTGAAAGGTAACAAGTTCCAATTGGAACGACGGTATGAGCAAAGTTACATCTCCGGTCGACATTCGATCTAAAACAATCCATGTACGGTTGTGCGGGAACTTTTCGACCTGGGAATCGTTGATTGTCACCCGTAGATCTTTCGAACGATCCGCTCGTTTAATTTGTACTACATGCTTCTCATAGAGCAGAGTAATAGCTTTTGTGCATGTGCCGGTATCACAATATTCATTGGTGATTAAGATTTGATATGCACGAGCATCTTCCCGACTCTTTGCGTTCTCCGCGACATTTCCCGAAAGTAGATAAGTGCAATTACCGGCGAACATAAAGCCCTGACGATTGAAGTCGATGAATTTGGCATCGCCAAGACCATCGCATACGCAATCCCGACATTGCGCTGGCGGCACGCACTCATCATTTCGACGCACCAATCCATCCGGACAGAAGCAGCCGGAAAAGCAAACGCCTCGCATTGACGGACACGGTTCCACTTCGTGCAGATTGTCGCAGGTGATCTCGCACTTGCTGCGGAAGCAATCCCGATGAACAAACGGTGATGGGCAATTCGCAGGACAATCATAAGCGGTTCTCCAATCAGACAATGGATCAGCGCCAGGACCGGTGACAGCTTCGCATTCACCAATGAAGTTGGTCAACAAACGACACCGACAGTTTTCGTAAGAACTGTTAGAAGTCTGCAAACAAGAGCACATGCTCTCCACACAACCAGACACAAACCTATAATAGAAATAATAGTATCTTATTATTTTACGAAAAAATATATTTAAAAATATGTATATACAATTTGCAAAAAAATTTATTTATTATAGTTCAAACTTTGTTTAATAAATTTTACAAATTTTATACTCCCAATACTTTAATTGTTTAAATTAGCAAATTTTTATCATGTTGAATATTTATTAAATACTACCTGTCGACGTCGACAACTGCAGAACACGCTTCTAGTAGTATGGGACTTTTCACGGAATTGCAAATGATCCAAGACTGTTCCTGAACGTCATGTGGACACACATGTACATCGCATTCCGTGTCTTCCATCGCCCAGCTGTCTCCAAATTGAACGGTGCTTCTCGCTTGTGTACCTTCAGGGGTCTGGCGATCATTCGTGATATCACCGTCGAAATATCCGCATAAACCATCTACACGACCCGCCAGTTTAGTAGTGACGCCGATCTTCACATTGGTACCCGAGTCCCAGATCACCCAAAAACCATAGCGATGCGAGACAAAGATGATCTTGTCGCCCGTGCGCGAAAGTTTGAAACCGGGTAATCGATTTCCGAGTCGCGCAATTTGCTCAGCCGTGAAAGTGTACTCGTCAATGTCTGCGTGTAAATCCGAATAAAGCACGATTGCGCGCTCATTCAACATCACCACCAAGACCCGTGTGCAGGACCGCTGTCCACGCGAGTCAGTGCATTGCTTCTCCAGCGTAATATACCATTCATTACTATACATGTCTCGGGCTAAAATATGATTGCAGATATCGTACTTGTATTCCATGTTATCGAACGTATTGAATGTTCGACCTGTAACGTTGCAAGTTACCTCCTGTGGTGGCAAAGGTCGGCAAACGTATTTGGGACACTTGCGCATCTTGTACATGCTCATTTTTTCGTATACTACTTCATACTGCGGTGGACAGAACACCTGTGAACATTTGTCAGGCTTTTTCCCGTTTTGATAGACTGGAGGTTTAGCGGGCACACAAATAAATTCAGGACATTGAATGTTCTCTGTTGCTAATTGATCCTTCATTGGACGTTCATGGATCGGATGATAGAAAGGATGCTTCTTGTATTCCTTAGTCTTCGCAAAATGTTTCTGACCTTTGGATTTTACATTCTTAACATTATAATGTGGCTTATTGTGTAGTTGAGATGTCTGCTTGAAAACTAGTCTGTAACCAGATGGACAGATCGGTTTCTCGCATGGCAATGGACTAACTTGAGCGGGACTGATAGTCGTGACTTCTTGCTTGATTGTTGTCGGAGATTCGAATACAATAGGTGTCGTAGAAATTATCTTTGGACAATCTATCTCGTCATCCGGACAATCCTGAATGCCGTTGCACCATACAGTCTCATTTACACACACATCGCTCGTGGGACAGTGCCTGGTGCCTGCTGGGCAAGGTTTGCACAGACAGGCACATAATTCACCGACAACAGATCGCAGGCCTGGTTCCAAGCAAGGCTCACACTTCTTCGGCAAACAAGCAGCTGTTCCGCCGAAGGAACATACGCACTGTTGGCAATCGTCCGTCTCGTACATGCTACCGACCTGTAATAAACATTATTACAACTGTCGCAACTTATCTTTAGAAAATTTACTTCAAAACTTTAATAAGCGCACTATTATTATTATTATTATTATTATTATTATTATTATTATTATTATTATTATTATTATTATTATTATTATTATTATTATTATTATTATTACCGCGTAAGGTACGTGTCCGACCATACAAGGACATTCACGCTTTGGTACGCACGATTCCCCGTCCCACCAGTGAGGATCTTCGCATCTGCAACTTTCGCCCTTTGACGTTTGATCAATTCCATCACACACATTGCATTCTTGATTAAACGATGTCATCGTCGGTTTGATTGTTGATGGCGTCAACAATGACACAGGATACGTTAGATAACAGCCCAGGATTTCGACTTTCAACGCAATATGATCGTGCCACTTAACGGGTTGTATCTTTAGGAACGTCGCGTGTAATGGTCTCTCGAAGAAATTCGTTCGCTGGCTTTCTGCGTCGAAATTGCCGAGAAACACCTTCTCATCGCCATTTTCATCGACAACTGGATTCCAATAACGTTCGTCGTTGCTGTAAAATATTTTGTAAGCGGTCGTCCAAGCGCCATCGCCGCCTTTGGTTATGACTCCAGTCAGATTTCGAGCTTCTAGGAAGTTGAACTGAACGTATTGATGAGGATTGTCTAAAGCGGCACGCCACGCACTTTCCGTGGATAACCGAAGATATTGAATCAGCTGTGGCGAGCTTGACACTGAAATTTGTTGCATAATCATCAGCCCATTATCCAATCCCATTGAATCTTCACACATCGGTATCACAACCTTTTCGGAAGTTGTTTTCATTGTCGTTAACATTGCGTGATCCTGACAACCCAGCACTTCCATTTTAATCACAATCCCATTGTGCCATGTCAGAGGATTGATACGAATAATCTTCGCTTCAATTGGTTGATAGAATATTTGCTTCACAGATTGAACTTTGTCAATGGGTCCTCTAAATACGCGTGGTTGTTTTTTATGGTCGAGTACATAAGAGAAGGTTTGGGCGTCCTCCGAGAAGAGCACCTTGTAACTAGTTACAAATTTGTCTTCAGAAACGCCACCTTGTAAAATCACTCCGTAAATTGGTTCAGGTTTATTAAACTCGATGTTAAGCCATTGATCAGTGTTCAATATTTCAGGTTCCCAGAATTTCTTAGGTAGTAATAGTGTTCCTTCCATGTACACTAATAAATCCTCAGATTGTAAAACAAAATTCCTATTGCCGCTAGAACGGATAGTTACTTTTTCTCGCAGATTTTGTATCAGCGGTACGTAGTTGGCATCATTACATTCCGCAGGCGGAGTGACCGTGCTATGAAGAAGGATCGTTTGCTCATTGATGGATGACCCGGTGACTGGTAATGTTTCCCAAGTATTTCTCAAAGTCGTACTGAGCAATGGTTGTGCGGTTGTTTCCGGTCCTCTTCCAGTTCCTACTGTCACTTCGTGACCCAATATATCGCATAAAGTGGTATCACAAGTGTAATAATTATTGATACATTGGCAGGTCTCACAGTCAGATTCTTTCTTGATGGCACCGGGCGCAACCGAGCCTCCATCATGAGACTTACAAGAGCAGTGATTCGCCTCCACGCAGGCGACACCGTCTCTCCAAAACTTATGCGAAGGACACGTCGGTCGATCGATCGAGACGCATCCGGAAACGCAATCGGTATCTTCGTTGCAAAGACCTTGCATGATCAGAATATGACGATAGTACTGACACGCCCTAGAGCACTGTATTGCGCATTCACTCCATGTCTCACCTTCCTTGCACACCTTCACAGTTGATACTATCTTTTCCACTGTGGTCAGCAACGTGTTATTGTAATGACTGCTACTATTGCTCCACTCGATTCTGCCACTGGCTTGCGTAGTTCCTTCGGATTCAACTGAACATTCTGGTCGTGTACGTAGAACTTCTGTTGGCCAGTCGCACACGTGAGTCTCCGAATTGTAAAGAGTACCAGGACTACATAATCTTTCCATCAATTCATGTCCCGTCAATGTAGGAACGCATTGATAAAATAGCTGACAATTCGTCGGATGTGGCAAATTGGGCTGCGTGACGTCACATTCTTTTTCTTCAATCCCCGTACTAATCTCCGTTATCGTGTTTTCGACACCGTGCGTAATTGGTTCAGAGCAACGACACAATACGCTAATCTCGAAATCCACGCAAGGAAGTTCCGGGTGCGATTGACAATACAAGCCACGCTCTAAACTGCATTCCACATCAAGACCGGTTTCCTTTGGACTTAAGTGTTCTTTAACAGATCTACATTTTATGTCAACTATGTGCTCCCTGTCGCAAACTGCAAGTCCGTTTGCGTTAGCAAGATCCATCGACTTGGGCAAGGGCTCGACGTCCAAGAATTTCTTCCCTTTTACCGCTGGATCCTTGTTAATCCACGTGGTCCAGCCATCTATGCATTTTTGGGGCTCCGCCAAGGGCACAGCAGTAGTACCAGCGATAATTATGTTGGTGCAGGCTTTTCCTTTGCAAATCACCTTACCACGACTGCAAAAGCAGCTGTGGCAATCGTCACTACTAACTCTGTCACCTTCATAATATGTCATCCTATCGAGTTCGATGCAGAAAGGTTTTGCACACGTCGATTTGGGTATACATTCTGTGTAACTGGCGTTTCGATACACTTGGCCTTCGGGACAAGACTGAAACTGGCAGCCCTCCACACATGTATCTTCCGCACATAGATGCGAGCCATCTCTTACGATCATAGAATTATCGCACGTTTCACGCGGACAAGTCAAAACACAAGGCGAATACGTGCTACATTTTTCGTCACACTGCAATGGGCAGAGTTGTTGCGTTCGCCATTTTACTGGGACACCTCGTGCATTGCATTCGTGCGCATACGCAGCCAATGCTGTACACAGGCACTCACAATCGCCACCAGCGTCACAACTACATGTGTCGAAGATACAGTTGCGCAGATATGGCTCGACCTCCACTTCTGAATGACACGGTGAAAACAACGGTGACTTCAGCACGTTGCACTGCCGTAGTGACCATAGCTTACGTTCTAGATGTAGCTCGCAGGCATCCTGCACATCCTTCGGTTCGGGACAGGACGTATCCTTTTTCCATGAGTCCCCAAACAGATTAACAGAAACCTCAGATATCCCGCCAGATGGTGTCTTAAAATCGTCTTCGGCGTTATTGTTGTAATCGCCACATAGACCCATCGTGCGACCCTTCCATTCTGGACTTAATCGTATGTAAACTCTGGTACCTAATCAAGAATTATCAACAACTCTTTTCAAGAATTCAACTAATATATATTGAAACAATCTATGCACAGTTCTTACCTTTATCCCATTGCAACACCAATGCTAAATCTGGTACATCAACAAATACGAAGAGACCAGTGGACCTTATAGATAATCTCTTAAAAGGTCCTTTAGGTAACTCCTTCCCTTTTGTCAAAATTAGCTCTTCCTGTTGTTCACCACTACCAACCGAAAGCTTGATCGATTTCGAGCACGCAACTCCATTTGTACCGCAGGGTACATTCTGAATCGAAACATCAAAACAATCTTCCTTATTCAAAGCACTCTTCACCAAGACGTAATCACATACACCTTGAAAATCATATGCTTTACCATCAAATGTTTTATAATGCGAGTCACCCCATACAGAACAAACTCCTGTAAAATATTAGCAATATTCAGCATAATAATGTGATGTAATAAAATAATAAAAATAAATCAAATTCCTTTTTATTTGAGATATTTGTTAACAAAAGTCGATGGACAAAACACACAGAGAAATAATAGATAATTAATAACATAGAAAAAAACTAGTATAGAAGAAAAATCACCTGCGCAAGTTCTGTCTGTGCACTTCCATTTGGTGCCCTCGCACGTGCAAGTGTTACACTCGGCTTGTATAACTGAGCCTTGTTTATAACTCTTTCCTCCATGATGACAAGGGCAGTCTTCTTCTTTAATGCATGCACCATTTGGTGTATCTAAGACGTATCCGGATTTGCAGACACAACCAGATGTGCACACTGACGGCGTCTGTTCGCTCTGTATGTGCATGTTGCTGCAAGTTTTCTGCTCCATCGGCTCACAGTCTGTCACTTCTAAATGCTTGCTAGCCTGGCAAACGGAGAGTAATTCTGTGACCGGTGGATACTTCCGAATTTCATCTGGCATTGCTAATCGGCACTCCCATATAGCACCTGTAGAACCAGCAAAAAATATAATTTAACATTACGAAATATTACCAAGAACAAACTAGCACTTCAAGTACCGACCTATACAAGAACAAAGCTCTTGTCCCTTATTGCCTGGACGAACTTCTCGATAATTAGGCTGGTATTCGCGACCTGCATGTACGCAAGGACACTGAGCAATTGGAACGCACTCGCCATTCGCGTCTAACGTCTGGTCTTCTGGACAGTTGCAACCTTCTACACATTCCTGCTTACAATCCCGATAAAAAGAGATATCCGCGCACGATCTGCATCAATTGAGTGTAATACAAAACATCTTGAAAAATAAGTACATTGAATGCATTATAACGTGCTACCTTGTGCAACTGTTTCCACAAACTTGATAAGTCTGTCCGCCACTACAGTGAATTTTACATTCGTCAATCTCGGAGCGCCACGAAAGCTTCACGCCTAGAGCCGCGCAATCTTTTGCATATGCTGCTAATATAGGGCAGAGACACGATTTTATATCAGCCTCGCACGCGCACATATCGTACATGCAGTCTCGGAAAAAATTCGTCGGATCGACATACCAATGACAATCTAAAGTAACAAGAAAATAATGAGATTCTTGAAAACTCTTTAGATATTATAATTGCAATAATAACATTTTACAAGTACCTGAAAAAATATCACTGTATAACTTAAAACAGTGCTCGTGCGCGGTCACTCGCCTTTCAGAATTTGATTGAGACTCGCAGGGATGATGTACGGGATCACTCTCGGGCTTGTCAATGCAATATTCACTTGTCTTCCATTTATTGGCGAAGGCGATCGTCGCAATTTCAATATCACCGTCAGGAGTTATAAAATCATCATTTTGATTTTCGGTAAATGTTCCACAAAGTCCTTTTGTTTGATCTGAATTGTTCAATTAGAAAGGTGTTCTTTAAAGGTATTATAACATTGTTATTATAATAATAAAATGCAAGACAAAAAAGGTTACCGTGAAATTCAGCAGGGGCGTTAATGTAAACACGTGATACACCGTCCCACCACACTTCTAACGCGTTTGGCAAATGAATCACCATGAATATACTACTCGCAATTCGTATTCGGGCACCATTAAAAAACATTGGAAATTTTGTTACTTCATCACCATTTATCGTAATCTGGCGATTCTGCTTTAATTTTATAGAGGTGTCCTTAAAAGTGAGTGTAACAGTCTTGACGCATGATGGGGAGCCTGCAGAAGCAAAGCCCATGTTCTGAAATAAATAATTAATTAAGATTAATAAGTCAGGGGGGAAATATGTAATAATTTATATAATTGATAAAAATATAACAAACATAACTAATACGAATACAAAGCCTATAACAGTCTACCTCGGATCTTAGTTGCTTATATATAATTTCGCGTGAATTTATATACCAATATGTGTAGTCTTTCTAAAGTGCTAAAAATATAACATATCAAATTTCTTCAATAAAAGAGATTTCTCTAACCTGAGATATTGCTCCGGAACACGCAACATTTTCACTTTCGATCGTATAATTTTCTCCCTTCATCAAGTAATATTTGCATTTTCCCATAAAATTGTAATGCATGCCATCAAACGTGGTATAATGCGGGTCACCCAAAACGGCGCATCTAGCACCACATTGTATTTGCGTGCACACCCACTTACCGGAAGTGCACGTGCAAGTGTTGCAGCCCTTCGGCACGCTTGTGCCTGGCTGGAACAATTTGCCCCTCAATATGCACGGGCACTCCTCCGGAGCGACGCATTTCCCTTGGGTTTCTAAGGTACCCGGCGGACAGAAACAGCCCTCTTCACACTCAGAACTCTCCCTCGTTGCTTCGATACTGGAAGTACAAGACACTTCTACCTTTGGACCGCATGACATGTACACTCGTCCACCGTCGCAATTAATCGCTACAAATAATTGATTTAACAATTAAGTAAAACAATTATCTGTAAATAATTAAGTATATATGTTTTATATGGGTAAGTAGGTTTATAAAATATTTTTTATTGACTCACGACAAGTATCATCATTTCTCCACGCGGTTAATTGCGCAATTCCTTTGTGAACGCACTGGCGGATATAAACGTCCATCGTATCACAGGCGCATTTTCTTTTGTCTTTGTGTTTGCACGCGCAATAATTCCACAAACATACATCAGTCAGTTCAGAAAGATTAATCGTGTCGGCGCAAGCCTTAAATTTATTGTTAGAGAGCAACTGGGTACAGAATTGGAATGCATCATGAGCAAATTCGTCTCTCGATTCACATGCATGTTGTACACTTGGATCATCACATGTTTCTATAAAATGAAATACGTCGTAAATATTTTATGTAAAATTATAGTTCAGCATTTACAAGGTACGGGCTGAAAATATAATTGTCATTACCTTCGAAACTTTCGACGCGCCAAGAACTTGCCAACGCCAGTATAGTTCCAGCGTAATTTCCACTCTTCATTAAGAATTCATCGTTTGGATCATCGTTCATAGTGCCGCACAAACCAGCCGTTTTGTTCCACATACTCTCAGAAACTTCAATCTGCAATAGCAAGGCGCCGTCCCACTTCAGCTTCACGCCCAGCGAGTCGAGAGAGACGAGGATGAAATGCGCGGACTTGTCCACGTGCAATCCAGGCAAGTATATCGGTATCGGCAACGATCGTTTGTTGGTGGAAAATATTGGCATACCTGTATCATCATTGCTGAGTACGTACTTCTCACCGCCCACGAATAGTTTCACGATCTTGGAGCAATGATGATCCGATCCGGTTTTACAACCCGGACCATTTAATACTATGATTGTACAAACGTCATCTTCAGTATCCCAGAGAAGCGTGTGCGAGCAGTTGCTGTCGAAGCTATAGATTCTGTCATCGAAAGTTTTGTAGTGCGTGCCTCCCCAAGTGAAGCATGTCTTAGGTTTCGGTCGATTCACTTCAAATACCGTTATGCGATTATCGTGGTTATTAAATCGAATCTGTAATGTTTCATGAAGTATAAATTAATCATATCATTTTTACTTTGTTAATTTAATAAAGATAAACGCAGACTCTTCGCAGTTATCATTTTAATATTTATTACGATTTTTATTTATATTAAATAAATCGTATTTTCGTAAATGTGGAATGTATTATTTACTGGATGTGAAGATGTATTGTTGCGGTAAACCCTGTATTTTTCAAAAATGTCTTCAGAGTGTTTTATTTTGGTGTCATAAACATTTTCCATCGACCAGGAGTAATTCGATTCTCGTACGTAGGTGTTGTGGAATGTGCCATGTGAGATAATCTTGATGTTATTTTCAATCTTGCATTGCGGTACAGGCTGCGGTTCGAAGATTCCTTTATCGTAAGTGCAAGTATAAATCGAGGAAGCTGGAAATTCGAATTGCACTCCTTGTGGACAGTATAGTGTGCAAGAATATGTGTCACCAGAATCTCTGCAGTGATATCCACCATTGAAGTGTAGTTTTTCGGCATTACAAACATCGGCAGCTGCCAACCATATATGTTCATTAGATATATAATTTGCAAAAAAATAAATTATAAATATATAATACAACAGACTTATTTAATAAAATTTATTTCCAAATATATATCTTTTGTTAAATAAAACAGAACTATAAATTATAAAGATATTTCCTCATTTACAGTATTGACACTGAGGTCCTCGATAATCCTGTGGACATTGGCATACATTCATTGGCAGACAATTGCCACCGTTTTGACAAGATGGATCGCACACAGCTGTAGAGATATAATTACGTTAAGTGTATACTGTATGTATTTAATTTTTTATGGCGTATAGAGATTGAATGATCATGCACACGTACGTTCGCAATCTGGAATTGAAACCCAATCGCTTTTAGTTGGCATCCAACTTCCGTCCTTACAAATGAGATTAGCAACGGATGAACCATCGGGAAAAATGAAATTCTCCATGCAAGATATAGTGCATGTTCTTAAAAAAAGAAATTGTTTGAATTAAAAATTTTTTCTCTTAAAAACTGTAAAACATTATCTATAAACATTATACTCACTTCGCATTACATCTCTTATAAGCATTGAGTACAGGTGGAGAATAATTTAGACACGGTTTATCTTCGAATTGGCACTGCGGACCGGTAAAGTGTTTGGGACAGTCGCAATGATGAGGTGCAACGCATATTCCATTATTTTGACATTCCGGCATGCAGATCGCTATAAAAGATTTAATGTGTGATTTAGATCGCGAAGATATTTTATTGTCTTTCGATTTTCATCATATATAAATTAAATTTAAATTCACTTTTGCTACGTACGTTCACAATGTGGTACCAAATTCCATTCGGTATCTCCAATGTGCCATTCCTTATCGACGCAGGTGATCGTTAGATGAAACGCGCCGTTCGGAAATTTATAGTCCGGCGCACAACTTGCGGTACAGCCACTATTTACAAAGATTACAAGATTTACAATGTTACATCTAGCATATTTGTTTACTGTTTTGTCTTAATGCATTTCTGTTTACAAAATTAAATATTTTATAAAAAACTTAAAAACTTTAATTGCAAATCTAATACTAAAAAAAATTTGTCGATTAACTTATCAGTTTAAATAATTTAGACGTAAGAGTCAAAATTAATAATATCATCTTTATTTGAATTTTATTTGAAGTGCTTTTAAATACCTGTCCAAAGAACATTTTATTTTGCCGTTCACAGGCGCACTCGGTCTACGAGTACAACCCCCTGCGAAGACGCGTCTTCCTCCTTTGCTGCTTTTAACATTATAAGAATCTCCGATCGCTGAATCCGGTGCATCTTGTAGCATAGCCTCTTCCCTAATACAGACACGAGAAAATTTATAAATAGAGATAAGATTTTTAAATAATTCGCATAATTTGTTGAAAAATAAAATGCAGTTATGTTTTAGTTACATTTATAAAGAAAAATTTTAGTTAAACTCTATAATATTATAGAACATTATAGATTACATAAGAAAGATAAGTATAATGTACTAACTCATTTACATCTTGCGCGTTCATGTTCTCTGAATACCCATTTCCTTGTCTTATATTGCTTGCAAAAATAATTAACACGAATAAACATCCAAGTATCTGCAACGGCACCATGGTACCAGCACGATATAATTCTGCGTACCAAAAGTTTTACATTTATATCTTGGACAAAATGCGTGGACTAAGTAACACTTTTAAAAAGCGTAAATCGGAGTACAGCCCTTTTATATATCTACCTCTAGAAGGAAACGGATAAGTGATAAGCTCAAATTACACGATAAACGAGAAAGATGAAAAATATAGGTCAGCCGGTCGCGAATCAGACGATACATACGAAATATTTAAATGTAAAAATAATCCCGTATCATGTCCGTGATAGACATATAATACAAAGAAATACGTATTATAAAAAATATTTAACATTTATTATATTTATAAAAAGTTTAGTTATCTCCAAAATTTCTTCCTTCCATAAATGTTTTCTTTCATTATAACAAATCTCTGAATCTATGTATTTTACACGCAAGGTTAAGTTTATTTGAAATGAATGTAACATGAATTAAAGTTAAAAAAATGTACTTATATTTTTAAATAATATACCAAGTATATAATTGCTTTTTTATACCGTTAATAATCATAATTATTAAATATGTGATAAGTTACTGCGAAAACGTTTTAGGAACATGATTAACTTATCACTTTCATTCTAAACGTTAATGAGCTTCTAATTAGCTCGATAAAACTTTCTGAGCTTAACAAGGGAAATAGTTTTATCAACCATTTCTGATTAATAAATTACCCAGAACGCATAAGCCGATTAATTATATATTACAGTGAGCGATGTTAATGCAGCTTTCGGCTTGATTTTTTTATTGACATTCACTGTCCTTTTTGCTACTTTCATAGTAAATTAAAAATGGAGCATATCAGTGTTATTTTTATTAATATACTTATTTGCCAAAGTTATATCATTTTATGTAATCATGTATACAAACAGAGGAAACATCACAAATAATCACAATCTCTTGAATTGTATATAAACTTTTTTGATAACTATAATAAACTAGCATTCTAATAAATAACTTTTTCAGTTTTTTGTACTGTTGACGACATTTTTAGTCCTACAATTATGCACTGATGAAGTTTCCCCTTTGTAACTTGTCAGTAAACAATTTAGCTGGTCTGGTGTCCGATAATTTTTAGCAATTTTTAACTGTCCTGGTTCAGAATATCTCGAGTGCCATATTTCATAATAAGCGTCGCTGGATATATCATTCAAATGCGTGATGTTGAATTCTTCTTGCAGTGCAACCTTCCAAACCTGGAACATAAATTTACGATTATTATCATGATACTTCTTTATTGTATCATATTTATCAAAAAAGACTTAAATTTAATCATATTGTAATATTACATAATTAACCTATTAATATCCGACAGAAATCTCTTTTAAAGATTATTAAAAATTAAGTTAACAAACAGCGTCAATTGTGAAACTCACATCCTCTTCACGTACTCGAACCGCTGCAGAAACATTACCAAATCGGCTTTCGTCGTTCAATACATGCAATTGATACAACAAATAATTTAGCATGTGCATCTTGTCGGGATCACTAACGCTGAAAGTCACAGATATCGGCGAACAGCATTCTCCTTTTATCGGATATACAGCACGTGTAAAATAGCTGTCCGGTTTCGCAATACCCCATAGAAGATTTTGTAAAGAATAACCATGGAAAGTACCTCTTAAGTACTGATCTCTGGTATCAGATGGACGTATATCTAAAGATGACAAATGCTTTCCTGTAAAAATAAGATAAAAATTCGATATCGCGTACACGTAAGATATCAATTAAAATTTATCATTGATATCATCATGAAATCATGTTTGTTTACCGAGATAATAATCTTCTTTCTTCCAATACTTTCCTCCTTTAATACATTTTTCTGTATTATTAAACATTTGCACTATTTTATTCAATGCTCCTCTACTAAGAACGTATCCAGATTGAGCAACATTGTAAGCCTGACCCCATAGAACCACTGGATGACCCAAATAATAGTCATGTGTATAGTCCAATGGAGCAACCATATAGCGCAAATTTTCTGGTATAATTATAGTATCATCTTTCACAAATATAATCCACTGTAATTTGTCTACTTGGTGGTTCCAAATATAATTCATAGCTTCGCACAATAGTTGCCAAGAAGATATAATTTTTATATTTACATCAATAATAGGCAATTCTGTATTCTTCAAGCGATGTCCAAAGAAATATATATTGTTGCAGCGTTTACCCCAAGTAGCCTTGATTGATTTTCCGAGCTTAAGTTTTTCCACAAAAATTACACATGTAATAGATACTTGTTTTCTCAACCAATTCCATTCCATATGTTTCTCTTTTCTGTCATCTTTTTCTTGTAGACCATACAAATACTCGTCCAAATCAATTTTGTATAATTTCAAGTTTTGTGCTGCCAACCAAGCGTGATATGTAATACTGTTAAAATTTGTTGTTTCATTCATTTTTTTCCAAAGTTGTAAAATAATCTCTTCATGACGAAGTTTTTTATTCAGGTAGTATTCAGGTTGTCGTAATGATGGATTTTGATCAACGATAGAATCGATCACAAATATACTTCTTAATAAAAAAAATAATAACGGAAGAACAAAACCAATCCCAAAACCGATTAGAAATATCGATTTCTGTTTTAAAAATCGCAAACGCATTTTTTATTATCACAATGACAAATTTAATAAAATGATCCAGTTCTATCGGAACCAATGTCAGGTAATCAAACATCAAGTATAGAATCTATTCTATACCCTTGCCTTCAGTTATTATGTTTGACCTTTATTGAACTCACTTATCTCATTAAGATCTTCTTTTGCAGATACTGTGCGTATCATTTTAAATTTCTTTGAGTCTTATTTTTTATTCTCCATATCGTTTCTAAAGTAAACTTATTCCGACAAAACTGCAAACATACAACATAATTAATTCACATATCAAATATGTATCTAACTCAATGATTATTTTATTTATTACTAATATAGTAAATATTACCTGCGATATGTAATTCATGTAGTTATATGTGTCGATAATGTAAAAGTAGAATGAAATCATCATAGAATCATCGATAATATTACATTATATATTAACATCCTATACTCCAAGCACGTTTATATTTAAAAACTTATAGATAATTTTACATTTGCAATTGCGATAACCAGTTTATATTTGTGATATTATCAAATAGGAAAAGTATTACAAAATAAAAATTCGCCAATTGTGTAACATTTGGTTAGGTACTTAGAAAAATAATGACACATTCGCAGCTGTGTTGAATCAACAGGTGACATAAACAAGACATCTGTTGGCTTAACATCCTAACCTATACTTAATATAACCTAGTCTAATCTGACAAAAATCAGCTGATGATCTGTGATTTTAAATCCACGAAATATATAAGGCAAATCCATAAATGAACTTTCGTATAGAAAAGAAATTGTTTTTTTAATAACATATATAATAATAAAAAATTAATATATTGTAACAGTGGGAAAATTTATGAAAATATTTTTATGGATAAAATTTTACGAAATCTTGTGTGCTCAAAATTATACTTGTGCCATTTTCTGAATTACAAAGTTAGTAATATATCTAACATTCTCATTTATTGTTAACTCAGAAATAGCATTGTGTACACATATAAGTACATTGTATCATTCTATAATAAGAAATTACAATAAATGTTGTTAAATCTAATTCCATACATAGATATTATAGTAATTTAAATATTAAGAATAATATAAGTTTTTAATGTGTAATATTTTAAAATTTTATTATAAATTGAATAAATTTGGTAAATTTTCATATCTTTTTGTATGAAATAATTTAGCACAAAGTGTGTGTATGTGTATGTGTGTATATAGTTTAATAACATACAATATGCATATATTATACATATTTCTATACTTATATAAATATATAATTTATATATAACACACTGCAAGAAATATACAGCACTTAATTAATTAAAATGTTTAATAGACTTTACTATTAGATATGTCATTTTTATGAAAATAATTAATCAATTCGAAAAATATATATTGGAATATATTTAAATTTAATATATATAATAATTTGATATTTATATATACATTAATAATAATTAATAAAAATAGTTAATAAAAATTAGTTATTACTAATTATTATTAATATACATATATATATTTATTTATTATAGAAGATTATGTTGCAATATATTAAATCTATAGTAATACTGTACAAAAAAAATTGAAATCACAAATGTGTGATATAAGAAAAAATTCTAAAAACGAGAAAAAGTATCAAGCTTAAAGAAATACCTTGAAATGTTTGCAATTCTATGAGATCAAAGAAATTAGAAACTTATTTTGCCACGCACTTTGAAGAAACCTAAGCCGTTTCTATTGTGCACTAAGGCACCAAGACCGCAATAATTTTCTATAATGATGGGCATATTAACAATGTTGCTTTCACGAGGTAGTAAACTTTTGAGCGTAGTATTAAAGGCTTCTATGTCGAATCTTGTTTTAACGATCTCGGTTCCATCTAAAAAAACATCTCATTAGTCATAATTTTTATTAGTAACAGGACACATGGCAAAGCTTTTATGCAGCAATGCCACTTATAATCTCTTTGTTTATTATATTGGATTTTAACAGTTACCTTTGTACCAGAACAATGGATGACTAGCATATGTAAGCCACGGTATATCTCTCGAAAATGGATTCCACTTTTTTATAAGAGACAAAGATTGTCCTCTGTTCCACATAAGTCTTATTCCTGACATATGACGCTTTCTGAAAAATAAAAAATTCTTTTTCTACATATTTCAATATGTACACATAAAATATTTTAATTTCTTACGCATATATTTTTCTTACAATATTTCAGCTTTTGCAATATGAGGTACAAAATTGATAGTTTCATAAACATTACACATATAATAATATAAATACATAGAAGGCATACTGTATAAAATAAATATTTATTAATATAGATACATGGTACGATACAATAAAGAGGCAATAACAACGAAAGCATAAAAGGTAAATCGATTAAACAAAATGGGAAATAAGCGCTAATTACAACAACAAAGCTGTGTACCTAGGCTCAAATTGAGTAAGATTAGAGCAACCTGCGATAGACGACCATTCCTGACGTACTGCACAATGAATTACAGACGACACGCCTTCTGCTAATCCATTTAATCGTCTAGAATTATTAGATCAATATGAATGATGCACACTAAACAAGAATACAGAAGCCGTGATTTTTTTCTTATATGAAACATATATATTTTTTAAATATAATCTAATAAGATTCTTATTGTTCTTATATTTTATGCTGTGTATATATGCCTCATTATAAACCTCAATAGAAAAGGGAACATTATTAAAAATATCATTTAAGTTAAAGATCGTAAACTTCTGGTCGTTTACTTCATAAACTCTTTGTATGTATGTACACAAATTATTTATGATATCAAAGTACTCACGGTGCAAGAGACGAGGATGGATAAATTATATTTCCTGTAACTATTGTGTCAAACAGCAATATAGGTATTCGATTAAAGTCAAGTATCTTTAAAGAAATAAAGTCATATTTTACAGAGTAAAGGGCTTTTGTCGCTAATAATACGAGTCTTTCCTTTTCCGTATCCCATAGACTTATCCTTAAAACAAATAAATTTTTCTGTTGATGCAAAATTACAATAACAAAGAATATAACTCGATTTACATAAATAACACGTACTCCGTCAGAAGCCAACTTCCAACAAGTTCATCATCGTTTTGCTTTATCAATTTTTCAGTACAGTCGCTTATCGCTCGTTCCACAACTTCGTTTCTATCAGTGAAAAATGTATGAACATCTATATGCTTGAATGGCACGTTGCACACATTTCTCGAGGCCGAATTTTGATTCGATGCATTGTCCGCGCTCTCCGTCAACGGTCTAATAGCTGAAATCAAAGAAATGTCTGTAATAGACTACAAATTTACCTTATCATCTATTGTGTTGTAGAATTAGAAGTTGTTAAAAAATTATTATTGACGATCCAAGAGTAGAAGATTGACGGCGAAACTCACGGTCGGTATTAGCGATTTCTAGGGTGGCTCTTTCGAAATTTACCGCAGGTCCCTCCTCCAGACATGTCTCTTCCATGTCTCCGGGCTGTTCGTCAACGAAAGATTCTCGTTACATTTATCGGAATCAAAAAATTACGTGATGAGCGTGCAATGCAGTGCAATGATGGAAGCGATCTGAGGCGCAACTTTCCTAAGTTCCACTGAGTTCCACATAAACGCATTCGATCGAATCCGAATTCCGAGGATGACATTTGATTTAAGTGACCTCACACGGCGAGAAGCCGAAGTTTCGAATTCAAAACAATATTGAGAATAAATATTCCCCCAAACTATTGTAATTATATTTGTGCTCTACGATATTATAGTTCAGAATTTTCTTTTTTATAGGTATATTAAACCCAAAAATGTACTCGAAACTTCTCTGTCGTTATTTTAATTTGTTTTGTAATAATTATAATACCTTAGAATAAGTGCGAAAACTTCCCTATTCTGACTCACTGTCATACTTGTAACATTTATTAATTTGCTTAACAAGTATCAACATGATATATATTACAAACATATATTATTTCGCATTTCGTACTCCAGCTTTACAAAAGTACTTAGTAAATATAGCTGACTTAATCTATTTATACAGAGTTTACAATTTTATTACACTCCATGTCTGTACATCAGGAAACGCGGTAGTGTTCTCCGGCCATGTTCAAAAAAACTACTAGTTAATTTAATATACATATCAGGGTTATTCTGTACAAAGTAGCACATTTGAGATACCGTAAAATGAAATGTGCGAACAATTAAAACAGAAAAGATGTGTGCCACTAAAAACGTATATGTATATAAAAAAAAAATTGAACACGTGTTACGATACTTGTACTAAATGTACACTATGTATACTTACAAGCTTTGATTCTAAGTATTGCGTTAAGTAGGTCATCCCATTGTGAGTAATTGTGATAAGTAATTCACAATTCATTAATTTTAATACATATATGTACATTGATACAACGCGTCCCAAAATCACCGCGTCTAAATTATAGACGTCAAAAATAGAAGAAAAATCTATCTTTGAAATCGATGCGCTGATCTAAATTACAAGCAATTAATAAAATATATAGCTTTATTGCAGAAATACGAAAAAATTTCTCTTTTATTAAAGATTTCCCGTCAAGATAGCTTCATCGAGAATGGTGATTCTGGAATATCTTGCATATAAACTGATATATGTACACGTATTATGTACATTATTTTAAAAAAATCTCTTGAGTCTATGGATTATTTTACATTTTTACACTTTATCGACCTGTATAAAAAATTTCTATGCCACATATTTCTGTACCACAGTTGCAAGACACAAAATTAGAATTTGATTACACTCGAATAATTTATATCTTGTGGCAAACAGTTACTTTTACGAAAATTCGTATCAGTCTTTTTGTAAACTTAACGTTAAGCGTCGTAACTAAGGCATTAGAGATTCTCGTTCGTTCTACGCGATAAAGTTAAAATTTGACTAGAGAGAGTACGTCCAGGAAACACGTCAGAAGTAAGATTGAACTCTAGTCGCACAGTTGATTACTTGTAGTGTTGTACATCATCTAACATAGTATCTGATGATGACAATGTCAAACTACGTTCTTCATGCATCCCCTTGGCATAATTGATTTGTTGTGATACCTACAATCACAAAGATAAATTAATAAATGGTAATATATGGAAATCTTTATTCAGTTACAACGAAAAAGAAAGATGAATACTTGTACCATTTTTAAATTGAATTATATAGTAATAAAGATTACATTCCGTTTGTAACTTACCCGCTTCGCCACCTCTTCATTGTCACAGCGTACCTTTGGTCGTCTCAACAATTCGGCCAATCCGTCTAGATTAACTGCGGCCGACGAATCGAATCTGGATATTAATTCTATGTAATGCAGAGTGACGTTGTTGCTTTGAACTTTTTGCATCGGCTGACAACAGAGGAGATCCGCCAAGCTTACTTGAGTTACCACCGCTTTCGTGCCACCAGAAATAACGCGTACTCTCTCATTAGACACCAGCACTTTAAGATTTTCCGTGCCGCTGCACAGACATTCGTAGGCGACGAAGAGCTCGGAATAGTCGCGATTGTTAATGCTGTACAAAAACTCCTGACCCTCGGCCTGCTGACGATTGTACGGTGGCAGCAATCCGGTAGAACCACTGACGACACGCGGCGGTCGGTCACGTTTTGGTATTGCACGGTGAGCGCTATAAACAAAATTGATTAAATATCACGAGATGTTCACGATGTAAAGAAACACAAATATGACACATAATAGAATCATATAATATAATAATTTATATATTTTTTATTATTATATATATTATTTATATAATTACCTTCTACTTGTCTCTCGCACAGCACTAGCTGTTTCCGTTGCCAAATCTAAGACACCAACGACAGGTTTAGTTATTGTACCTACTACTCCTCTTCCAAAACCCGCAAAGAAACCCTGAAATTTTACATTATTCATTATCTTTGTGTTCTATAAATAATATTTATTCAAAGATGTATTTTAAAATATTTACTGGAAAACCCTCGCTGGTTGCTCCATCGTATGTTTGTTTGAATATACTGGTGACACCACCAAGTAGACCAAAACCGAAACCCTTCAAGCCGGCTACCAAGTGATCGCTACTGCCCGTAGTATTAGCCCGAATCCTCTGCCTGGCCTCTTCGTGTCTTTCGTCCATAATCACTCTCCCTAAACCATCTGACAGAGATTCCGTAACTTTTGCTGCCGAATTTGAAATACCGTGTGTGACGTTCTTCACAAGACTTTTCACGCTGCCTTCGTAAATAAGGCCAGAAACACCTTCTGTCACATCATTCATGAATCCAAGAGGATTTCCCAAGAAATCCACGGAACCCAGAATAACTGCGGCTTGCCATTTCAATTCCTGAAATCATGGCATTTATTTGCTAAATCAATAGATTTGCGAAAAAAAGTTATATATTACAGTCTATAATCCTCATACATCTTTGTAATGCTTTACGATGGAATGTATTAGGAATTGACTACTTTCGAAAGGATGTTTCTTGACAAACGGCTCTAACTCGATAGTTGCATTTTCAAAGTTAATTAGAGTCAACCCTAATTTCCTCTTTACAGCTTGCAAATGATGTGGCAATTTCGTCGTAGTGAGAACGCTGAGTTTTACCTAAAGAGAAAACAGTTCGTATGTATACCATGTGAATAAATAGTGTATTGCTATTATTTATGAAAGAAAAATAATCGTCTACATTGATATTTACATACTTGATTGGGAACAAGTTTCAGAGCGCCAAAGTAATATCTCTTAGCATGTGCAGCAGACACTTCGGAAATAAATCTTTGTGCCTTGAAATCGTTTTCGTCGACAGGTACTTCTAACTCTGATTTACCAATTCCGAGAAAAGCTGCCAATTTCAGGATAAATTTTTCTTCTAAGTGTACGCATAAAGGTTTGACGCTTACTACGAAATGTTTATAAATCTCAGCATTCTGATTCTTTGATTGTGACTTCTCCATCGTTAAATGAAGGGCAGGTCGATGCTCATCCTCCGTACGAGATAATCGCGTCACAAATAAAACTGAGGTGCATTGTGCCTCGAATAGTTGATTATCAATTTGTACATCAGCGACGCTCAGATCTAATGTGGTACTCAATGGGGTCCGCATTAGATCTAAGGAGATTTCAGCCAGTCGCGCGAATAACAGCTCTTCTACCGGTCTTTGCGATACAATAGACAATCCGAGGCCGGCCGGCAAGTTCAATGCTAGATTTAATTCGTTAAAATCCAATTTTTTAATGTC
This sequence comes from Cyphomyrmex costatus, assembly GCF_001594065.2. NCBI lineage: Eukaryota > Metazoa > Arthropoda > Insecta > Hymenoptera > Formicidae > Cyphomyrmex > Cyphomyrmex costatus. The sequence goes on from NW_017280199.1 coordinate 279,961, forward strand.
AGCATTAATCTGGGTAGGCCGATGACTTACGGCGATGTGTGACCAATCGCGTTCTTCGAGTAAGGCAAATGTTTTCTTCTAAAATACAAAAAGATTTGCATTAATTAATTTGAACATTTATTTTTAGTGTTATCAAGGATTTACTTCTTGCATTACTATAATAATGTTCAGAATAATCTAATAAAATAAGTGACTAATATATAAATAAATAATATAAACTGCAAAACTGCGACACACACCCTCTCCTTGATATCCAAAACTTGCAGAACGCGAGTTGGGCCGTCAGTGGTCACTCTGACTGACAAAAATCCAGAACCCGGTCGCAACTTTTGTCTACCCACACGTTGCTCAATCGATGGTGGATTACTATGTGTTTGAGGACCTAATACAGCTTCGCTCCCTAAAAATAACGACGTTCCTTTTACTATGCGTAAAAATATGCATAATAAAACTGTATAATTAAAAAAATTTGCAAATGCAGAAGCACTGTACGCCAGAGTACGATAACGCCGTGATTGACTTATCTCACAAATTATTTAGCAACTTTATTTTTATTTATCAAAATTTTATTCGAAAAACAATGTATTCTTTCTCTCGAAAGACTTTGTATAGAAAAATATTCCTTTTTCTTTATATCGCGCTTTGACGTTCCTGGAAAAATATATGATGCTTGAAAAGAAAAAAAGAAAGAAGGGGCAAAACAAGCAGAGAAATAGGTATATTATAGCATATAATACTTATGAGTAAGCTCAGGGTAAGGAAACAGCCAATTTTAATGTGTACTTTGAAACTATACGTACACATTTGCCAACGGGCGACACTGCCGCCTGCAACATTCATGATCAATTTAGATCTCTCTAGTCGTAAATAGCGAGAAAGAAATGACAAAAAAAAAATAGAAGACTCCTAACAACGATAGATTTAGATAATTGGCAGACAAAACTGTAAAATATAAAATATAATATTGTAAAATAAGTGTCACGTAAAATATCTGTCATCAATTCTTTTCATCAAATATTCAAATCATTTTGTCAATTTCAACGATACCGTACGCTTACAATTTACAACGTTTTATGCTTCGCATTTACAGGCAGAAGCATTAGATACATCACACACGCAAAAACGATAATTAACTTGCAAATAAGGGATATGATAAACTAATTCAAAGCAACATAAAATAACAGAAAATATATTTGACGATAAAGCGCGTGATAAAAACAAATTCACAACTTTCGCGGATCTTTGTCGATTTGATAATCAGCGTGCAAATGAAAACAATGTTCCAACCTTCGTATAGTCCCATAAAGCCGTCTTTTGACTGAACACACATATTCTTATGTGCGCAGCATAGACGTCCATCATCGGTAAATCGCCAAGTTTGTGTCGATCGTCGTCTAGGGTCTGGTTTCCTCAGGGCAAGAGCGCAATAAGTAAATGGTTGCGGTGCGGTGCCTGCTATGTCCAAAACAAATATCGTATCTGGAGCTTTAGAATGTTTGTCTCTTGGTGGACTGGAACCTGTTTCATTAAAATTTTATACATGAAAATAAAGTACATTATCATCTCTTTGTATAAATTATGTTGAAAATAATTATTTTCATTGATATTCTTATATTACCTTCGTGTTGCAATTGTCCTTCCCCGGTCATTCTCCAAAGCTGCGCTCTGTCACCGTACTGTTTCCTTCGAAGGGCTACCCAACCACCAGAACCAGCTTCTAAGACTAATCTCTGAGTTTCTACATCCAGCGGATCCAAATTGTTTTCACTTGTTCCAAGATCGGAATCCGTTTTGAAAGTACCTGAAAGAATAAAAGCACAAAATCAGTATTTACATATATATTGGATTCTATTTCATCTATTTAAAATATAGAGTACCCGTGAATGCGATATAAATAAAGTTTTCGTAAGTCAGTCCTCTACCCTCTCCCAATTTATTTAAATCGTAAGAAGCTGTCACGCCTCCAGGAGCTGTCAGCACTAAACCGGCAGTTTTTATTGGTTCATCCAGGGCATATGGCACCGAGGAATGGGGTCTCACGGTCCATTGTAGGTTATCAGGAACTCCGATCTACAAATACAGATTTGCAAATAACAAATATTAGCCATAAAAATAATAGTAATCCGATATAAATATTAACATCATAATTTAAACATGAAACTCAAATGATATAGATATACCTGATTAACGAGCAAAGGAACCTCCGAGAAATTGTCTACTCTTATAGGCGGTGGCATAGTATCGGCGTCAGTAAAGACAATAAAGAAAGTAGTTTCCTGTAATACTACATCTACCCGTAGAAAATGCATTTTTCCTGTTATGTCCCTGACGTTAATAGTCAATGAATAATTATCATCTAACATAATACCGCCTGACCACATACAATCCCGAACGTTGGTGATCCTGACGCAAAGCAATAAATCTTTATCCAGTCGTGGCCAATGAAAGGGCATGTGACAATCGGGCATAGTTGTTATATATGTCGCCTGAGCATCCGGATTGGACTAAAATCAATATTACATTGAGCAACAAGTTATCACTTTTTGACATCATCGTAATTAATTATAATAAACATACAATAGTCGTCGTAAAACATTTCTGAGCCAGCTCCAGTGTATAAGATGACTTATTGTGCAATTGATATCTTGGTGATAATGTAACCACTGTAGTGGCTCTGTATCTTCCTCTTGCTGTGCGAGTGGCCACGCTAATCAAGTAGACTATATCGGGTCTGCCATCCCGTAAACTGATTCTCAAACGATGAACCTATACAACGTAAATTACATAATAGTTGTTAAAATAATAATTAAAATACTAAAAATTACATAAATTTATTTTTGTATGTATTATATCAGCAGCAATAATTACCTACGTATCAAAAAATTAAACATCAAAAGCATATGTGTATGTATAATTTAATATTTTCGTTGATTGCATACAAAATGTTAAAGTTGTTACAATAAAAATCGAAACAAAAATCTTACATGAGATATACTTACGTGAATTCCAGGCTGCAAGTGAAAATGTTGAGACCACTGTGGTACTCCATGAGGATGAACTTCAGTCCCGATCCTCACCGACAAAGTTCTACTGGCCTCTTCATCACTAAACGAGAATAGTAACGGCGCTACCATCCTCGCTCTCTCATGCTCCTCAAACTGTCCTGCAGCCTCGATACCGACTCCCTCTTGTCTGAACACTAATGGCAAGCCAGTCTTGTTTATGATCCAATAAGGTGCGGTGATGTTAATTTGCATAGCTGCACCTTTTTCCACGGTCACATTTGCCTGCAGGTAAAGCATTCTGCTGGCGGAATCCAATAATTTGAGACGAGCGGTAAAAGAAGAGCAGTTTAATGGCAGTATTATCTAAAATATGTAATTATGTTTGATTATTATCTATTTTGTATAACTTACTATTGATTAATGCAAGAAATAAAGAATAAAATTTGATATGGTAAAACTACACTGAACTACACTTATTATCTACTTACCACTCCGTATCCTGGATAACCATCCAATTGAATCGTAATTTCTAGTTGTTCGTTCAAATTTGCGCAATGTAAATCCGCGCTGCAACCAGGCGAGATTCTACTGCCTTCTACACCTGCTTCATATATCAATTCATATGGCAACAAGTTCGTTAATGTTATGGGCGCCATTACTGTAATTGTGTGTGCCGGCAACACTTGCATACCATCAGGAGAATAATTATTTCGTCTGACAGCCACACACATCCTATGACAAGAATACATAAAGTCTTACTAGCTTCATCAAAAGGAAAGTTCTCTTTCATTTACCTGAATATATTGTTCTGATTAGTCCGACAAGTGACGTGGTTCTCCATTACCTCCAATGGCTTCTTAACTGTCGTCCAGTTCACCGATTCCGTGCAATATTGAAACAAGTAGTTCGAGATAAATGGTTTGAAACACATTTGTACCCCAGTGTGCGTCAAAGGCACAGACATCACCGATTGCGCTGGAACTTGCAGAATTCTTCCAGTGCTAATTGATGTCAACTGCAAGTCTAAAAGGATACAACAATTGATATTGTTTGCTAATTATCACCAAGAATTGCAAAAGATAAAAAACTGACATCCAAACTGATTTAACGTGTTTAACGATTTCTCCATTTTAATCTCAATCGGGTGAGCTAGTTTGTTAGACACCTGAAGAGCTGATCTAATAGTAACTAACTTCCTGGCGGATCCTTCAAGTTCTACAGCAAATACGACTCTAGCTTTCGATGTGATCTGCTGAAAATATAAACATTATTATTATTATTTTTATATATTATTATTTTTATTATTATGATAATATTTAAACTACTGTAATGCTCCAAATTGAATTCTCTTGGAGTAATTGAAAATCTATACA
>NW_017280199.1:284425-384446 GCF_001594065.2 Cyphomyrmex costatus
ATGTAGTAAAAAAAAATACAAGGTTTAGGAAAAATAGTTAAAATTTTATAATATAAAATAATAAATAACAATTTGTAATAATGTAAAATATATATATATATATATATAATACATTACAGAAAGCTATACAAAAACTATAGAATGATAAACACATATAACGCTGCTTGTTTTAGTCCAAATGTAAGGAGAATATGAAATTGGGGTACAAAATAATAATATCACCTTACCTGAAATCCAGCAATGTCAGCATTCGCGTGTCGAAAGTAAATACCCACACGATCGACGGTTACAGGATCCACTGGCTTCCATCCCTCGACCAGAACCGCAATCTGGTGTCTTCTGACAATATGCGTCGCATGATGCCTCAGCTTACCTCTCTCTTCGAAAGTAAATGGCGTGGTCTCTCCCGGGGTCACTTCTATCCACGTGTCATCCTTGTCTAGATTATTCTTCGTTTGAGATGATGATTTACTAACATCTATTGTCTCATCTGCAGTAGCAATAAACGTTTTAAACCAAAGCCGACAGCCAGTATCATTCTTCAGAGCAAAAGGTATAAAAGGTGACCGACGTCGATACACTTGTCCCCTCATCGCTGATTTTCCAACAATCGTATTTTCATTAGATAGATAATAATCCTGCGTCCAGTTGTGTTTGACTAGTTGCACGAGTTCAACCAACGTCAGCGTGACATTAACATTCACAGAATCGTAGGAGTTAATGGACACGTGCAGTTTCTTTGGATCAAACGAACTAGTAACCATTTGTTCCCATTCAATGTTCGCCCTCCAAGGTTCAATGAATGGTTCCCAACCACTCAGCACTCGATTGTAATAGTCCACACCGATAGTGGCCGATAGCAAGCCAGGATGTTGGCTCAGCTTTCGCATATTAAAGTCCGCCAAAGTAATTTCCAGAAGTGGTACATCTGCGTCGCGACAATCATCGATGATACAGATTCGCATGCAGGATACCTGTAGTTCTACGGCCCGGAAAATCGAATCGTCGCTCGCTGCGATGGCACTTATCGGTATCGCATTCTGCGTCAGCCACAGAGCGGCATCATCCAGCTGACCGTCACAGTGATCCAATGCGATTCTGCAATCGTCCTCTGCAAAACCTAAACAAATAAGCTTCAGCACCGGACTGTCCATCGTCTGGCTACTTTCCATCATCACTTCGCTCGATCTCTGTTTCGCCCATAAAGTCTGTTTAGGAAGAGAGCTCAACATTCTAGAGAACATGGTCACGTCATGGTAACTCAATCTCACACACAATGGCTGCAGTTGAATCTCCAAACATTTATCTTGAGTCAGATCCAAGCTCGCTCCGACTGGATCGATGATTGATAGAGCAGTCTCGTTTTCCAGACCCAGGATACATGAGAATAGCTCGCAATGCGAGAGATTGCATGAGAGCGGCTTCTCGCCTTCCTGCGGCGTCGACCGATACGATAAGACGGCAGTTGTTTTGAGAATTACAGCGTTAGTGTCGAGAATTGCGGTGTCTTCAACGATAACTAGCTCGGAGTCAGTGATATTAATTTTCAGTTCAAATGGTACGATGGTCGCAGTGGTGTCGATTATCTCGGTCTCTTGATTGACATTTGACACGTGCACGGAACCAAGTACAGGGTCCGGTTCTGGAGAGTTCAGCAATAGGAAATCTCGTACGGCCTGCCACCAGTCCAGGATAGCGGTCAGTCTCATGCTATGTAATAAAATAGTAGTAGCCGCGTAAGCCTTACGCTTCCGATGATGCACCTCCGCCTGGACACGGTCCTGCCCGGCCTTGGTGTCAGCTATGTCTCTCAATGGCTGTAGAATTCGCGTAAACACGTTGCATTGTTGATCTACCGGTTCGTTCTGAAAACGCGTGTCCATGATTAAGATTTCCTGCGACACCAGATCGATGTCCTGTGAACCATCGCTCAGAGAGTCCAGAGTCAGTCGAGACTTAATAAAATTGATGCATGCAAGCGCCGCAATATTGTGACTCGGATGCAGTTTCACTGTTACATTTACCAGCTCGAGAATTATGCAGGATCGGGTCCATGTCTTTGTGCGATTGTCTACGGTCGAAATCGCGTATTCCACCGTGTGATTTAAATCTTGCACAAGAAGGCGCAGATCGTCCAAATTCTCGCCAATGTTGTACGATAGAAGACCACGAATCAGCATGTACTGCTCCGGATCTAGAGCACAATCCATCGTTGACAATATACCATGCACGCTGAGATCGGGTATATCACGACTAATGTAAGTGTCAAGATTCCGCTCAACGCGTAATTTCAGATGACACTTTTCTGTGAGCAACGAACAGCCCATCTTCTTAATGAGAAAGCCACCAACCATCAAGGCATCCGCGTCCTCATTTAGACTCGAATCACATTTGAGTCGCCTCGCTGCGTATACATCCATATTGACCAACTCGAGCAGCATCACATCTAGTAAACAATCCGGAACAACTAACGAGGTGTCAAATTTATTGTGTGCTGTGAGCTCTCCCAGATCCAACAGGATTAGTTCGTCGGACCTAGAACTCACTGGTAACAATATCACCGGTGCACCAGCATGCAATTGCAATGATAGTCGCGTGCCACGCTTATTCATATCTATTACAGCACCGACGCCGGCTCGCAGATTCCGCATGATGCTCCACAATTGTGAGAAATGACCGAAGAAAGCTTGTAATTCCGCTACGAATCTTTGAGTGTGAACGTAATGCACGGCAGACATTTCTAGCTTGAGTCGTGCATCATGAGGTCGATCCTCACAGTCGGCGTAGCTCGAGTATTGGAAGTTTAACGCCTTCCTGCCGGATGACAGGAATCTCTCGCGGTAGAATCGACCATGTGGCGTTAGGTCCAGCAACGACATTGAACCTAAAGACCCTGATACCTTGGTCTTGCCGTCAACCGTCTTGAGGATATGCATGCTAGCGTTGGATACATTGGCCTTGGCTATCTCACGCTCCTGCTGCGTCAGCACCAGCGTCAACGATCTCACTTCTATCTCCGTTTCTGACCTCACTGGTAAATTGTCGTCTACCTTGCTCACGCCGGTGCTATCGCTGTCTGGCGTGGCTCGATGCGCGACGATTTCGTCACTCGTCGTCCCAGACAGGCCTGCAATCCCAAAGAAATCAAACACTACCATCCATGATTCCACGCTTATCACTAAGTCCAGACAATTGAAGTCCACGGTTACCATTTTGCGATGGAACCGATCTTCCGGTGTGATATAGCTGTTCTCTTCGGGATGTGTCATGGTAATGCTCATTAGCACCAAGTTCTCTTCACTGGTGATACCGCCTGGAGATGGCGGTGGCGTGTTTGGTGTGTCGGCTGACGAGACCGCCGGTTTCCTGTGCCAATGTGCTGGAATCGCGTCGTACAGAGTGTAGGTCTCTAACCGATCCGGCAGACTACCATGTCCGAAACTGTTTTTGTATTGTCGCATAAATGCAAGATCTGGACACGATTTGGAAACGCCGGTAGGCAATTTCGCGCGTGCAGGAGCCGACGATTGCATCATGTAACGATGCCGCGAACCGACCGGACACAGAAGATCCTCCATCAAGAGGGAACGTAATGCGACCTGCACGCTGGACTCGTTTCGATGCAATTTGTCGTACTTGACAACAAAGTCGCGCATTGACAATTCCACTAGCGGCTGCTCTGAATGCGCCTGCTTCAGTTCCACGCTGAGGATCGGCAGCTCAAACGAGACCTTTACACAGAGATCAAGCTTCTCCGAGTAGTCGGATACCCCGTCAAGATCATCATATTCCGATACTGCAGCTGTGGCAGTCACAGCAGGCATGGAGAACAACAGATGAGTGGTATCAAGTAATTGCTCATATTGACCGCGTGATAACGATACTTTTAACGGCGTTATCACAGCGCCATAGACTTGCACAATTGGACTGTTGTTCGTAAAGTCACCGCCGTCGAGTAGGAAACTCATACTTTGCGTTAAGGTGTTCTGCTTCTCCACCAGGATTTTCAGCGTTGTGTCGTGCAGTATCGGTTTGCCCAACTCCTTACACGAGTATATCTCTTCGGCTCTCGGCAGATTGTTTTGCGACTGACCAATGTTGGCAGATACTTCGAGAGAATACAGATTCATGTCACGCACTTCCAGTGTGACTTTGTGCTTCGCCATTGATCCTAAGTGAGGTTCATGTCGCAGCGACATCGTACCGAGATGAGCAACAAATACTTGTCTGCTATGTGAGGAACGTGGTATTACGAGTACTGGACTTTCCAGAAGTACATCTAATCTTAGCGACAATGCATTTGCGTTATCTAGATCAATAGAGACGCTCGGTAACCGTTTACGCGGAGGGATGGTCCAATCATCGGCATTCACTAGACCAATCGCCATATCAGTGGCTGCTGCGCTAATTTGGCGCGCAAAGTTGCTTAGATATTGCTTGAATTCGTCGGCACACGAACGTAATTCCGATATCAGATGTGGCGCATGAGTGTACCAGACACTGGCCACGCGTATCGTGAGATCGAGATCGATTTCCACGCAGTCTTCCTCGTCGGCTTGCTTGGTGTTGCGATTGACCACGAATCTGAACGCCTCTGGCTGATCAGACAAACTACTGAAGTGCTCAAGCGGATGATGTGGCGGATCCGCCAGAGGATCTCTTCCCACGCTGATTATCCGTTGATGAGTCTTCCCGACTGGTGTTTGATCAAGAACCTGTACTCCACCAAGAGAGCCTGAGATTGATGTGTTCGCGGCTAAAGTCGCTTGTATACGCGCATCAGACATAGTCGCCGTAGCAATTTTTTGCCCCACTAAGTGATTATCTTGCACGACTGCACGCAGAAGTAACACATTCAAGCGATGAAAGTCAAAGGTGATCTCGGTTCTTGTTGACATTGACTTCACTTCTGTACTTTGACTTGACAACGAATCGTTTTGACTCGTGACGTAGGTCGATCGTGATTTTTGCAACGGCAAGATTCTTCGAAAGAAACCTAATAATTCCACTATCGTCTCCTGGTTAGCAATAATATCCAAATTATTAAACTGTATATTTGCCACTCTTAAATTTTCCGTAGGGTCATCTACCAGCGTTAACTCTACGACAATCAGCGCTTCCGAATCTAATTTTTCTAGACAAACCGATGAATTATTTTTGGACGAATGCAAGATTTTAGTTTTGTTCATCAAAGTGGACAAGGCATTGGTCAAGGCAACAGGCGACGTCAATCGCGGTGGTCTTGTGGAATCTGGTGACTCGGGTGATTCTGGTGAAACAGGTGACGTCGGCTCTGAATCCCTTAATCTACCAGAAACGCTGTCCATGCCGACATGCTTGTGACTAGCCACCAACAGTTCGAAATCGGGCCCAAATTCTTGAAGAGCATCAACTAAGAGGAGACCGTGGACGGAGAGAGAGACGCTCAGATCTGCCATTCGTTTACCGAGGGCTGCTCGAACGCCGGACACTTGCAGCTCTGCTACACTGCGACCCCTCGATTGCAGTTCAAAGGCCATCTGATCGATGATAAATTGTACCATTACCGCATGGCTCAAGGAACGATCCAGATTTTCCTCCTTCCTGGGACTCTTCGGCTCTATATTAACGGCTTCTGTTTGCGGGATGCCGGCAGAGTTGGAGAAACTCGACAGTAAGTTATAAATTAAGTTTATTGCGCCCACCTTTTGCTCATTCACGTGCACTACCAATCTCGGCAGATTACCAGAGACTGTGACTGATGGAAAATTAGGATCTGAAGTTGTAAAGACACGTCGTTCAACTTGCAACGATATGTTGAAACGTTCGAGAAAGTGCAAGCTGGACGTACCTCTCGTACGAACGTGCTTCCAATTGTCCTTGGTCTTGCCCACTAAAATTTGCAGATCTACCAGATCGATAGAGTACTGATCGTACAATTTCTTGTGCAACTCCGTCTCAGACAGACCTTGAAAATCATGTAAGGAGCCGTTCTCCTGGCTTCCAGGTGGAGTGGAGCAAGGTGTCTCAAATCTCTCATCTTCGTCATCACTATTAGTGGATTCTGTTTTTAATATCAATTGATTCAGATTTGCATCATTCGATAAATGTAATTTGCCAAAATCGACCATCACCACGGCCGCATTGGAATCGACGAAGCTCTCCATCAATAAGATCTGTGGTGCAGAGATCTTAAATTGTAGATCCCAAGACGAACGATACACAAAGTCACCGTCCAAAATCTGTTCCCAGTTCTTAATCAATTGTCTCCTCGTACGACGCTTCATCGCCTGGAATCGCTGATTGGACGATACCGATCGATGCGGTTTGCACATAAAATCTATCAACCAGTATATCACAGTCGGATTATATACAATATCTAAGGACTGCGAGTACACGTGCAATAAATGATCTACATTAATATGCAGCGGTCTTTTCTCGTAAATCAGTTCGAATAAATGACGCGGCGGCTTCGTTAATTTCTCCGAAGAGTTGCGAACGCGCGAAGATATACCATTGGATGCGACTTGAGGTTGTACCAAAATAGGAAATGTAGAATTCTCCGTGAGAAAATCATGTAGGTACAACGCACCCAAACTAATTGAAAACTTGTGCGAGCCGGATCTTGGTCGTGATTCATAGCTCAAGTTCACTCTTTCGAACTTTAGTTCTATCACAGTTTTTCTATCGTTGCTTTCGTCTTTTTCAGTGCACAACGATACCGCGCCTTGCACCAGAGCGAAATTAAACTGTCCAAACACTGCGTCGCGTCGTAAAAGAGTATCATCGTTCACAGTGTCTGCTAAAACGTCTAGCAATTCTCCGTCGAAAGTAGTTGAGCTACTTCCGTTTTGCGTTCCATTACTGCTGTTGGATGTCTTTGAGTACCAGCCCCACCACTGTGGAAACCATTGTTCGAGCATGCCGCGTCCTTGTGGCACATTCATATTAGGTTCTTGTTGTGATTTTGCAGGCCTCACTTTCTCCATAGCCAGTTCCCTCAATAACCGAAGCTCATCAAAATTCCGCTCGTTCTCGACCTTTTCCTTCAATGTTTTAATTTCCGGAGATAAGATCGAAGTAGGTGTACCTAGAAAAAAAAATTTTTTAAGAAAATTTTTATTGTTTCAAGAAAACCATATTGTGAAAATTTATTAAAGCTAGATTGGAAAGGATTCATTTATACCTAACAATTTAGCATATGCTTGAACATAACAAACGTTTTCTCTAGCTCTGAGAAGTATATTTTTCCAGGATGGTTTCGGTTTGAGTGCATCTCTGCCAAGATGACACCTGGCGGCATATTTCCACCATTCCTTGCAAGCAGTTTTAACAGGAACTACTGGTCTACAACGCCACTGTTGTTTACGACGATCTATACGGTCAAGCTCTTTGATACACTTCACCATCTCTTCATATTGAAGCTAAAAAATTATTTAAAATTATATTGTATAAATCAATCATGTTTGATCGTGTATCAGTTACTGTCATCTGTAAAACTCACATCTGTTATAGATAATGGTACTTCATCCAAGAGCAAATCTACTACGATACGTGGTTTATTAATAGACCTCAATGGACGTTCAGTTCGATCCCTCTTAATGTGCGCTCTTGCATTCACAGGTGATAAGATATGCTGATGAATTTTATTTTTACTCATGGCGATCTAAAAATTATGATTACAAAATATTATTGTTATAAAATATAGATGATTAATACATTAATCATTAAGCTCCATATATCTTACAGCTAGATCGCCTAGATTAAGATCACCAAAAAGTTGGTCTTTCTTCACATGGTTCCAATAAACCGAAAGACTATCGAGTTCCATTAACTTAAATGATGCATCTGTAAGATTCCAAGATGTGGAACTAGGTATCCAACTAGCATCACAACTTTGAGCAGTCAATGCTCCAATTGTAATACCAAATGCTATGCCATTATCTATATACAAAAAGATCAAAAGTTTTATTGAGAATATAGTGTGAATATAAATATTTAACAAATAAATTTTTATTCATACATTCATACATAACTATTTACTTACCATCTGGTAGTATAACACCATCTTCATACCTAATATGAACGTCTTTGATATTCAATTGTAAATTTTCAATAATATTCGTTACTAGAGACGTGCCATAATTTAGCCAGGAGCTGTAACTTGAAGCATAATAACCAGGATCATGCTCTATATCGGCTCTCCATCTAGCTTCTAAAGCATCTAATCGACTGAGTTTATACTCTAGTATTGCTTGTTCCTCTGCTTCGTTATCATACTGTGGATATTTATTTTTAAACTCATCATTCTTTTCTAATATGTGTACAATGCATATAATCTTTTTGTCAATATTATTAAGAGAGTAAATTAAAATTTTAAAAGATAAACAGAAAATCATTTTTACCTCATCCAAATTAATTGGTCCCGCTACTAAATAGAGCTGCTCTATACCTATCACCCATGATGCAGTCCTTATCTGCCTCACTGGTACTTGTAATCTAACTTTACCAATAAATCCAGCCTTGACTTCCATCGGCAGTCCAATATGACGCAGAGCCTCTCGTTTCAGAGGTAAGTTTTCTAGCTCAACCGCCCCTAATACAAAATAAACATCCATTAAGAAGATAACTTATAACTATAGTAATACAGTTATAAAATTAACCTTCTTTTATATAAAAATATTAAAAAATTAAAGAGACAATAGAGAATGCACAAAATAAACTTATTCCCTATAAAAAATCAGCACACATGTTTTGATATATACAAATACTATCAGTATATAAGTACATACGTATATCTTAAAATTTATAGTTCATATCATATGTCAATACTATTGTCAATATATATATATATATATACACTGTCAATGTATGTCAAAACATAGCAATAGTGTGAGAAATAATACATTTTAGATCTGTTCTTTATTCTTGCACTAAATTGTACTAGAACGTTTCTTCTCATTTTCATTAAATATCAAATACATTAACTTCATTTTAAGTTCTAAAAGTGTAGATTAGTTTAATTATAAAAAAAACAACTCTATAATTAACAAATTATTCGAATATATATTATTCTGTATAACACTGAAACAAGCCTTATAAGGCTTTTACAGCGAAAATAAATAAATGCGTAGTGTGACATAACCTCACCCGACAACAAGGCAATGCTGAGCTGATCCGTATTCAAATTCTCCACATATTTGCCGAGATAATTGTTCAGCACCCAAGCAACGAGTCCCTCCAACATTTTGAACAAGCAATATCTTTACCACTATCCAGCCGGAAATGTGTACATGAATACGCACAAGTGGCCTCATAGGTTATGTTCTTTTATATCTCGTGCGAATTCCCGGAACCTGTGAAATAACAGTGCGTAAAGACAAGATATTCCAACGGTTCATGCCTGACTTTCGAGAGAGCGGTATCTCTCGTACCCTGACTATCGTTGTATCTCTCATTAAAAATTCTTATTTCACCATCGACTTTGAGATCCATCTTAAATAACGGTTTCTTCTATTGACATCTATTGATAACCACCATCAACAATTGTGAATTGTGACGTGACTACCACTGCACGCGTTCGAAAAGCACGATATTCGTAACATATAGCGTATATAAATCGATCTATAATTGGAGAACACGTTTTTCCACCTACCAATAAGATTGTGTTGCGCACCAATGATACTGTCGGTTGATTCGTCAAACTTATGCGAAAGAGATGTCCCAATAAACAAATATTTATTTTTTTCATTTTTATTGAATAAGTAACATATTTCTTTTAGTCACTGCTGTCAGTAGAAGAAAAGATACTCAAATATAAAATATATTCTTCTGTAATTATTATATAATCTACCGATGAAACTTCTATTCAATCTATTATTTATTTATATTATTAATTTTATATTCTTTATATTTTATTTATATCTTTAAAACATTTTTCTGTATGTTCTTTATATCATTAAATATTCTCTTTTAAATATGTACATCATATACATAATATAAAGAAAAATCTATTAATTTTTATGCCAGAGGGCATCTCTAATTTTCTTTACATCAGCTGATTTACTAAGAACGAAATACAACACCAGTATTTTTCAGTGAATTTTATTATTTTAACCTCTCTCTTTCTCTCTCTCTCTCTCTCTCTCTCTTTGGATCGTGACTTTTAATTTGGATCGAAAGATTTATTTCAAAAAGAAAAAAGAGAAAAACAGAAAATAAATATTTACTCTGACACTCGTTTCACTCTTATTTTTTTACTTATATTTATATTTTTTCTTGTGTATGTGTGTTTACCACCCTTAAATGTAATTCTCTTTAAATACATAATAAATAATAACAAATTTAATTTAATTTGTGTCAAATATAGTGAAATGTATTTTTATTCAAATGAAAGGATTAAAGTGAACATTTACCAGAAGGAAAGTGAGACGAAAGAAAACAAGAAGAAAAGAATAATTTTACTTTTTTTTTTAGTGATTTACGGTAATTAATTTTTCTATTTTCGAACACGTTGCAAATTGAGTCGATTCTCGTGATTCCACGCGTATCGACAACATTGTGATTCTGCGCGACGAGCAGAGAGTAGAGAGAGAGACACGAGCGGTAATCTGACAATGTGGCATCTGCGGCAAAAAGAGGACTTTTAACCTAACTTCGTGCTGACTCAGGAATAAGGAAGTGACATTATGTCTTAGAATACGAATAATTCGCGTAGTGTACCAAGAAGAAACGCGTGTGTATTATATGTAAATTATGTCTGTATGCGGTGTACGAAGATGAATCTACTGTCAATTGTTTGTGGGGTCCTCTGTTTCCTGGACGTGTTTAGATCCTCCTATGCGTGGGACAACGACGAGCTAGAGGTGTTTGACGTAGTCGAGGAGGTCAATCACAATTTCTACGACGTGCTGGGCGTTACACAGGTACTTCTCTGCAGATATGTTTGAATGTACATTCGCGATGTTGATGTAATTGCGCGAATGTACGCGTGGAGCAGCGTATAAGTCTGATTAAGATTGACGTAAATTATTTCTCTTCAGTCTGCAAATGCCTCGGAAATTAAGAAGGCTTTCAGGCGCCTGTCGTTGCAACTGCATCCGGACAAAAATCCAGCAGAAGATGCAGAGCTGCAGTTCAGGAAGGTACTTTAAAAACTAAAAGATACATGATAAGATAAAGTTCTTAAATTAACATCTTTTAATTTCTCTTTTAGTTAGTCGCTGTTTATGACATTTTGAAAGATCCTGGAAAGCGGCAAAAGTATGATAATGTGCTCGTTAACGGACTGCCCAACTGGCGATCGGCAGTGTATTATTATCGTCGTGTCAGAAAAATGGGATTATTGGAGATGAGTCTTATTTTGTTTACAGTTATCACGATAGGACAATATCTCGTAGCGTGGGCGTCGTATTTTGAAAAACGGTACACTTGCGTAAGTAACATATTCTTACAATAAAAAAAAATCATGCTTCTTTTTTTATAATATATAATTAATATAAAAATTAACACTTACTATGTTATGATTATAGGAACAAGTTTTAGGTAGTAAACTTCAAAAGCTGCAAAAAAAGAATAGAAAGAGCAAAATAGACGTTCCAGATTTAGCTGACATTTTAGAAAAGATTCCTATTCCAACTATGTGGAATACTCTTCCATTTCAGTTACCAAAGTGGATAATAGGTTCCGTGATAGCTATACCTTCTACTATCTGTCTCATCATTCAACTCTTGAAAGAGAGGAAAGAGAAGAAAAAACAAGAGGAAGAAGAGGCACTGTAAGTTTATAGCTACTTCTCGTTATAGCTTACATCCCTCATAAAAACCTAAACACTTATTCTAGAGCACAAGAGAACGAACAGCCTGAACCTGAAATAACGTCGCGTAGTATTAGGAAACGTAGGCCTGGTTTTACCCCGCAAGAAAGAAACGGTAATAATTCTAAGGAACCTGTAAAGAAAGATGATTGCGATTACACGAATCACATTTATGAGAAGCCAACGGTAGCTGGTAGCTTGTGGACTGATAATGATATATTAGAATTGATAAAGTGTGTGAAGAAATATCCTGGTGGAACTCCAGAACGGTGGGAGAAAATCGCAAGCGTTATGAATCGTACTGTTGCGGAAGTTACGCACATGGCTAAGAAGGTTACTGTTATAATCAATTATTGTTATAATCAATTTTATATTTTAATAAATCAGCTACGTTGAGTCGCATATACTTTACGTTAGGTAAAAGAGGAAGGTTTGAAGCCTGGTGAAACAGTGGAAGAAGTTTCTGCAGAAGAAAAACCGAAGAAGATTAAAACTCGCAGTGAAAATACTCCAGTCAGTACTGCTGAGTGGAGTCAAGAACAGCAAAGGGCATTAGAAGCTGCCCTGACGAAATATCCCAAAGGTACATCTGTAGATAGGTGGGAAAAAATTGCAAATTGTGTTGAGGGGAAGACAAAGGTATGACTATTTATACTTCTCCTTTTTGTAAATCCAATTTTCATTTATCATTATAATTTTAAAATTACATTGCTTTACAGGAAGAATGCCAAGTACGCTATAAACAATTGGTGGAATTAGTAAAAAAGAGACAACAATCTCAATAGTTCAATTTGTATAGAATTCTGTTTTTTCGAACACGTACTTTGTACCATCAAGTCAAGAAATAGTATTACTGAACAATAAGTACCATAAGTGTGAAAGTGAAAAAAAGTGATATTTCTTGATTATAAAAAAATATCAATGCGCGCGCGCACGCGTCTGAAAAATCATAATTTCCTACACATTTTTTTATACAAAGAACGTGCGTCAACTGTGTTACATGTAATATAAATATGCGTCCGTGAAAAAACTCAGTTATAAATCAGAAATGAATTTAGGAAAAAAAAATTAATTAAATAGGGAAGTTCTTCCTATGTCATCTTATATTAAATGTTATCGAGAATGTATTTATTTAATAAATTTAATAATTAATCAAGAGGGGAAAGACTGAAAGCATATAATCTTAAAACAATGCCCTCTTCTTTAAGAAGACTTGATTACTCTATGTATTATACCTTATCAAAGTAATCTAATGATAAACGTTGAAAAATATCGAAGATTTGATTGTAAATGAGTATAATCATATATTTACAATATTTACAAGTAATGTACATTGCAAAGGCCTGTAAATAACCTTCTTTTTATAACTGCATTCTTGTACATAATGATTACATTAAATTTCTCCAATTTCAATATGACATAATAAAATCAATTCAATATCTTCGTGATACTATAAACTGTCTTTCATTATTTCCTAATAACAAAAAGTATTTTTTTTACATGTATCGAGAATGTAATATATTACATGTGCAAAAAATGTTCTATGTCCCACAAAGTCTTATCACTATAGATACAAGCTGTTGCTGCATAAAAATAATAAGAACACTAAAAGTTAAGATTGCTTGTTCTATTCTTCGGCTTTTAGAAAAGTGAAACGTCAAGTCGAATTATTATACAGAGGAACAATATTTACACAGATCATAAGCATATACTTTAATTACGTCGCCTGCGAACTCGCGATATTCTCCACGCGTTTGGCTCCTCGTACTTATTGTAGAGTGGTTCCAGTCTTTGATTCTTCTTAAACTTGCTGAGTTTGGTCGGATCGCTGAATTTGAAGAATGCGGGTGCAAACTCCACCAGCCATTTCGGATCGATCGTCGTCACCTCTCTCATGTACTCCTTAGTAGTCTGTACCAATTCGTGATAGATCACCCATTCCGGCTGGCGATTGAACAAGGCGCTGCTTGGATGAATGTACACCACTTGGCTGTCGACTAGCGTCCTGTAGCCCTCCTGCGGATCTTTTTTCGCAGCGTTTCTGAAGAATCCCGAGCACACTGCTTTCTGTATCCGCACTGTGTTTTTGCCAGCTGACACCACGTCCAATTTGTGCCTGTCCATTATACCCAACAATTGCTTACGCACATCCTGAGCACGCTTCAATGTCCTTATTTGCACAAAGTTCTCGTAGCACCAGGCATTACTCAACTTATTATTCTTCCAGGAATTATAGACTGCCAGTAGAGTCAGGTGATCGCCTTCGGGTTGATTAAACTTGGCTTTTTTCTGATCGGCTAAAGCCTGCTTGTCCTTTGGTCGATAGAAAACATTTTGTACGGACAACATACTGACGATAGTTAGAATCTCGTCTGAGCATTGAAGATGCACACTCATGATTAACATCTTGGACAGATTCGGTTCCAATGGAAATTCTGCCATTCGCCGGCCCAGCCGTGTTAGTAGACCCTCGTTATCCAGAGCGCTCAAACTATGCAACGACTCCAATGCCATGATTAGTGATTCTACTGGCGGTGCATCCATGAAATCAAAGTGCAGAAGATCGTTGATGCCCATAGTCTTCAGTTGCAGTACAGTGGTAGCTAGATTTGTACGTTGTATCTCCGGGACTGGTGTAGGTAGCATCTCGTCTCTATAAGCTCGCTCGGTGTAAAGCCGATAACATTTTCCAGGTCCGGTTCTACCAGCTCTTCCGCTTCTCTGTTTTGCTGCCGCCTGACTAATCGGTGTCACTATAAGACTGTCCATGCCGGTCTTGGAATTGTAAACTTTTTGTTTGACAAAGCCTGGATCAACAACATAATATATTCCATCAATCGTTAGACTGGTCTCAGCGATATTCGTAGCGATGACGACCTTGCGTGAGCCGGGTGGCGCTGGCTCGAATATTCTGGTCTGCATCTCTGAGGGCAAGGCTGAATAAACCGGGAGAATAATTAGGTCCGGCACGTCTGGGCCTAATGACTTCATGCGCTCGTAAAGGATCTCACAGGCAGTGTCGATCTCCTCCTGACCAGTGAGAAAGAGCAGAATATCGCCTGGCGGCTCACGTAGATGAATCTGCATAACAGTGATCAGTGCAGCATCCAGATAATCAGTCTCTGGCTCCTTCGTGTACATTACCTCGACCTCGAATGTGCGTCCGGGTATGGTAAAAATTGGAGCCTCGAAGAAGTATTGTGAGAACTTGACCGCATCCAGAGTAGCGCTGGTGACGATCAATTTGAGATCAGGCCTGCGGCCTACCGCTTGTTTTAGAAGGCCGAACAGCACGTCCGTGTGTATCGTTCGCTCGTGCGCCTCATCCAGCATAATTACCGAATATGTTTTTAGATCAAGATCCATCAGGCACTCACGCAATAACATACCATCTGTCATGTACTTGATACTAGTTTCTGGTCCGGTGCAATCTTCGAAACGGATTGTGTAACCCACCTCCTGACCCAGGCAGCAACCAAACTCTTCCGCCACTCTCTTAGCCACACTCACAGTTGCAACCCGGCGCGGTTGAGTACAGCCAATCTTGCCGCGCGCAGTAAAACCGGTCTCCGCTAGATACTGCGTGATCTGCGTCGTCTTGCCCGAACCGGTCTCTCCAATTACAATTAGAATCTGATTATCTGTCACGGCTTTTATCAAATCATCGCGCAGCTTATAGATTGGCAGACTCTGACGTTGCTCCAGCAATGTCAGATTAGTCTTCTTACCAAACGATGACTTTTTACCGCCTATCACATGCTTCTTCCACTCGGGTAGATCTTGCGTTTGTAGGCCAATGCCACGCATGTTCGCTGCCAATGTACGACTCTCCGCTTCAGGTAAAGGATCTATCCAATTCTTATTCAAGCCAGTGGGCACAGAGTCCATCTCTTGTTCGCGCTGTAGCATTTTCTGTTCCCTTCGCTCCTTTGCCAGAGCACTCTGCATCATCGCTGCCTGTGCCAGCGAGCCATCTGGATTTTTCACTATCCGCACTGGACTGAGATCACCCAGTGCTCTACCGTGGCCATGCAAGAATGGCGGTTCTTCTTCGACAAGCTCAATCTCTACGTCCTCTTCTTCGTCATCCTCTCGTGGCAGAATTCCAGTCTCTGTGTCGAACTCTGGCAGCTCATTCCTGTCAATGCACGATGCAGCTAGCATCTGCTTGATCTCCCACTTCTCTGGCGACGATAAACGCTGCACACGCTTCCTCGAGTATGTCTCATCCTCGTCATAGTTACCTTGAAGCTCAAGCAAAGAGGTAGGTCTATCTGGATTACGCAAATGCTTTTCATCTTCGTCAGCCTTCGCAATTGGCACCACGGGGTTTAAATCCCTCCCGGTTTCCTGATCGACGTCCTTCATGCTCAGAGATACCTTCTGTCCACCGATGTTGAGAACTTTCACTAAAACTTTCTGTCCTCTCGAGACCACGTCGCTCGCGTTTGCCACTCGACCCTCTCGTCTCAATTGAGAGATGTGAACTAGGCCCTCCCAACGGCGCCGTAAACCTTCCAGCTGAACGAAACAACCGAAAGGCACGATATTCGCAACCTTACCCGCATAAATCTTACCTGCCTCCGGCTCCGCAGAGAGCGTTTCTTCGACGGAACGGGATCTGGATCTTTTTACGTCACGTCTCCTCGAGTGTCTTGCGTCTTTACGATCGCGAGACGACGATCTCTTGCGTTCTCGGGATCCGGAGCGTCTCCTGCGTGCTCTGTCGCGTGATCTGTAACGTGTCCGTGATCTGGAACGCGTTCTAGATCTGTGCCGCCTATCTTTTCGATTCGACGATCTGGATCTATGACGCCTTCTGTCCCTCGACCTGCTTCTACTCTTCCTTTCCCGCTTGTTTTTTTTCTCGCCATTGTCAATCTTACCGTTACTTTTCTCGGTATTCGTAGACTGTTTCTTGTTAGACGGTGCGAATGCCTCTAGAGAGGCCATAACGTCGTTGACGATATCTTCATCCTTGACGTCGTTGGTCTCGGAACGTGGATCGTCGTTCGGTAATGCCAACGCTGGGAATTTTACCGCCAATTCATCCTGCTTACTCGTAGACTTAGATGACTTCTCGGTGGACGCCTTCGTGGGTTTCATATGCTGTATTATTCTGAGGAGATTAGCTATGAAGGAGTCTGAGAACTCGGCTCCATTCTCGGTCAGTACCTTCTTGAATGCCGCGAACGTCTTGTTATTTTCAGCCAGATGTATAATGAATTCGGCCAAGTCCTTGTCGTTCAATCCTAAATGATTCTCCAATTCCGTACAGATCTTCGACACCAGAGATAGATGCTCCAACTTCGTGACCTCCTCCATTTTATTTGCACAAAATATTTTGACACAATTCTTAATTTCTTTATTTTAAACTTGGATCAGTGATGCGATTTCCAATTACTACATGCGAATATGCGATTGCATACAATTGCATGCGATCAGGAAATCACAACAGCGTCTAAACCTAACCTTTTCATCGTTCGCGCCATCTATACTATTGGAACCTTGACGTATTGCCACTTCGTTGGTAATGTGAAATTGTAACGAATCGGCGCGTAGGTGCTATATTTTACTGGTAAAGCAGTTCCTATGTTAGTGTAAGAGGGAAAAAGTGAGGTTATATTTGAACTGTTTATTTACTTCACTTCAAAGAGGAGGATTGTCAATTTACTATTTTTTCTGATTTACTCAAAGATTCGGAGATGTTGCTACGAGTATTTGATTGTTTACCTGTATAAAGAGTTGATTAATTTAAGTTTAAAATGCAGACTGTCAACGAGGAGAAAGATGAAGCCGCGGCACTTTGTTCGAATGACAGTGACAGAATCTATCGAATTGAAACTATTCGAACGGAATTGAGGGAGGCTGCCTTCGTGAAAAGGAAGGAGGACCGTGTGTCCGCCTGGAATAGAAGTCGCACTAATTTGAAGGAATGTCCTATGGTTGGATCGTTTACCATCAAGTACATAAACGAGAAAGTAGAGCTTCTCAAAAGGAAAAAAATATCCCTCACGGATTACAGATATTTGCCCAATGCTCTTATTCAGGTATTCTTACTGAAGTAATCTTTATCAAATATTATATAGAATATTTTAATCTTATAAAATATCCTACAAAAATATAATCAGCATCTAGTGGCTAACATTTAATATAGGATGTTCTAAGAATTTATAATTCAATTTATTATTATATTCTGTATAAAGGAAACGTTTTGACTTACTTCATCAGTACTCAAAATATATATTTAAAAAATTCATGAACCTTTTATTAGTTTTATAAAAATGTTAGAAAATATATCTTATAAAATTATATTTTATAAAATGTTTTTTATTCAAGATTGATATTCACGAAGATGCAAGTAACAAATAGTATAATCTTTTATTGTTCCTTTCAGTCGGAGGAAAACATAAATGCTTTTTTAAGTGTAGACCAAGGCTTATCGGGCCTTATACGCGATATATCTGGCAATGATCCAATTCTTCAATTATATGCAGCCAATTGCTGTTGTAATATTGCTCTAGGAAATACAAGAGCATGCACAGCATTGGGAAGAGCAGTTATTCCGTATCTGGTTGTCAAATTAGAAAGTCTAAATTATGCATTGCTGGTAAGTTTCTTCAGTATTAAGTAAGAGAAATAAAATTAAAAACAATAAAATGAAATAAACTTGAAGTACATGAATTCATATTTTATTAGGATGTTTGCATTTGGACAATCGGTAATTTAGTTGCAGGAAGTGATAATGCTTTCTGTATCTTACATGCGCAGCATTGCCTGAAATATATAATTTTACTTCTACACAATTGTGATGATTCAGTTCTTCCTTCTGTAATATATGCGCTCTTACATTACATACATGTAGGATTATACAGGATATCGTACGTATTACTCAATTTTATACATTGCAAAGATATAAAATTTATAAGAAAAAAAATTTAATATATTTTTCTGATATTTACAGAAAAAGTGAAATATCAGAGCTGATTGAAATTACTATAAAACGGAATCTTATATATAAAAATTCTAATTCTATTTGGTTATTAGCTTTATTGTCCTCTTCACCAATATGTGTTGGACATTTGTACAGCATTTTGCCACAAATCGTTGATTATCTTTACTTCAAATTTTCCAATTCAGATGGAATTGCACAAGCCAGTGAGGTTTGTTTTTTCTCTCTCTCATAAAAAAAAATATGAAATATTAAGAATTATATTTTTAGCTCTTTCCCGATTTAGATTACAGCATCTATACGTATTCTGGCTAATACATTGCATAATTCCTGTAAAGACAAGATAGATATTCTTTTGAGGAATCCGAAATATTCAAACGAAGAACTGTACATTTTATTGAATAAATTATTATCACATCCTTATATGCACATTAGAAGGGAAACTATGTGGTTAATAGGTAACTATACAATGTATCTTCAATATTTAAAAAAAAGACAAAGAATATGAATGAAAATAATTAAACAATTGAAAATAATCATATTCTAATTGTTGCAGGAAATTTGTATAATCATAAATTATCCAGTGTTAGTAACAATGTAAGAGATCTTATACCTTTTTTATCAGCATTGAATCAGGCTTTTTCCTCAATTGAAAATTCTATATGAACGTAAATGCACATTAAAATGACATCTTTTTTTCAAAGAAAGGTACATTATACTTGTAAAAATAACTTATAAAGTATGTGATACAAATATAAAAATATATTTATAGCCCTTTAATTATATATACAATTCTAAATATGAATTTTATTTATTGAACGGAGCATATATATACTGAATTTTCGAATAATACATTTCGTTTATATATGCTGCTGGTATCTTATAATTAGTATTCCTTTTTTACAGATACAAATTTTCTTAATGGATATCGATTTCTTCCTATATCTTCTATACACGGTACTTTAACGATATTGAAGTATATTTGCCCCATCAAATTTGCCGTTGGATGGTTAGCAGCTTTTAAACATTGATAAAGAGCTCGGTCGCAAGTACAGTGTGATCTGTAAAATGTTGAACACCTGAGACTGATTGTCTTATAGAAAGAACTTCGAAACAATTTACAGGTAGAGATAATTTTAAATTTTAACATGATAAAATTTAGTAATTAATAATAATGTAATTTATATTAATTTAAACACACTAAAATTTTTTATCAAAACAGATTAATTGATTTTTTTATCAATTTCTCATAAGATCTTACTTAGTGTATATTGAATAATTAGTGAGATTGTATCGGGTCTGTTGGGCTCGTACTTTTATTGGGCACAGATCGTGATTACGACAACATCTGAAAAATATAAAGATTTATCTTATTTCCCTGATATTGATAAAAATTGGTAAATTATGACTCTAAATTTCAACCTGTCGATATGAGGTAAATCGCCCAAATCATGATAATTTTCAGCTATGTCACCCGTGCCGCACCATTTTGTGCCTGAAATATGCACATATTTAGCCTTTATTAACAAATTTTACGGATATTGCGGGCGCGTTTGAAATTATAAATAATAAATTAACCTGGCAGAATGCCGGAGAGCAAAGTTATGGAACTCGCGGCTATGCGAGTCCCTCTACTCAATGCATTTGTAGGTAAAGTGGACGTGGCCTCCACCTGTAATTTGTCTAACAATTCGCATTGTTGCATGAGTCTCGTTATCTCCTGGAAGGACACCACTTGTGGATGTAAACTCATAGATAAGTTTCGCAAAACCTGTGTAGCCTCGGACGGCTCGCTGCAAGAGTCAGTGATGCGTGTCAAACATTACATGTGGAAAAAGGATTGGTATGAAAGGAATGATTTATATACAGGATGTCTTGAAATTCGCGAATCAAATTACTATAGTAAGAAGGTTTTTAAAAAATTAAATATATAAAAAAGTTGTCCATAAATTTGTATTTTAAGCAATAGTTTGTAAAATAATAAGATTATTTAAGTATGATCAATTACGAACTACATTTATGCTTAATTTCTTCACCCCTAGATAACTTTTATCCAGAAGATATCTCCCAGAATACAATGGAGATATCTCCTAGATAAAGTTATCCATAACTTATCTAGAAGTGAAGAAATTGGGCATTAACGGACTATATTTAAACGCTAAATTGCACGTTTACTATTGCACTTGCCGAACATTCATGGACAAATGAATTTTTACATAATCTATAATTGGCTATCTATTTTGAACTTCATATCTCAAAAATTATTATTTTAAATAAAAATGTACATATAATTTTTTTATTTAATTTTTATAAAAATTTCTTTAATTTATTTAATTTTTATAAAAATGTCTTGTTATATATTTTGATGTACAAATTGGAAGACACCCTGTATGTGTACATAACTAGTGAAAACCGGTTTCGATTTCTAGTCTAATTATATAGTGTTTTTTGTGTGTATATGACGATCACTTACTATACTTCGATTATATTACAATCATGTAGTTCATTTCTCGGTCCGAGATCGACCACTGCCACTGTTTGTTCGTGGTAATAAACGGCTCGTATCTCGTCTTTCATATGTGCAACGACGCTTGGTGTGAGGCCGCTTAACCCCTTGAATGTACTTCTAAAGAACGTTGGCTGCTGAGCGGTCAAACTGCATATCGATACGACGAGAAAAGCCGTTAAACACACCGAATACATTTTTTCCTTCAAACTATCGATTCTCCTTTCGTTTTGTTACACTATTAGTCAAGTACAACTATATATAGTCAAGTGTACGGATTCTGTGCAACATAGATACAATTAAAAAATTTTATTTGTAAACTATATCGAAAGTAACAAATACAAGATATATTTGCATCTAGAGAGTGATTGCACACCGCAAGTGATTTATACCATCATC
Source organism: Cyphomyrmex costatus (assembly GCF_001594065.2). Lineage (NCBI taxonomy): Eukaryota > Metazoa > Arthropoda > Insecta > Hymenoptera > Formicidae > Cyphomyrmex > Cyphomyrmex costatus. The sequence continues at coordinate 306,077 of NW_017280199.1, forward strand.
AATTAACAATTGATGAGAGAAGTCAATTTATTGTGGATCTTCACATATCTTCATTCCATTTGTTATATTATTTGAAAATAATGTGGTGTGCCACACGTGTATAAATAAACATGCGCAATCAAACACGTTTGTAATTGCCGCACAATACGCGGTTTTATAATTTTTTAAATTCTTCATATCACACGTTTTAGAATTGCCTGTACGATGCACAAAGTTTTTTATTTGTAGTCCTCGTACAAATATGAACATTATCCAACCATTTGTAGAAACTTATAGATCTTTTGAAGAAGATTCTAAAATAAAAAGAAGTACACTCACACATAATGAATCAGTTCCTTCGAAACATTTATTTCAAATAAAACCGAACTTACCCCGTCGCGTTACTTGAAATATTATTTGGCACATGATATATGTACGGCTTTATGGAAGAAAAACGATAGAAATTTCACAGAGATACTTTTAACTTTATGCAAAAATTGTCTGTTAAAAAAATGAAATTAACACCCTTAACTTGACCGTTCGCCAGAACCGATCGACTGGTCGGATGTCCTGCGCGCGAACGGTGTATCCATAATCATAACGCACGCATCTATTTGACAAACTGAACTAGTAGCTGATAGAATGACTAAATGTGTTAACGCTAGTATGATATCCGCGTATAACTCCCTCCCACGATCTCTAGGTATCACCTGGTGGTAGCAGTGGTAAATACTAGTGGGGAGACCTACATTCGTAGGACTAGGGCGAAGAAAGTGGGACGAAACTGCGGAATACGGGTAGTAACTGCAGTTTACAAAATCCTACGAACTTGGAAAAAAAGCAAAATGGTGTTTTATCGGATTTCTCTAGGATCGTAAACAAAGAATTCATCAAGAGACATTTTACATTTATAAAAACAATATATTTTGCATATGAATCTAAAAAAAAATGACAAACAAAAGACACAATAGTGTCTGAAAAAGCGACAGCATCTTAAAAATGAAAATAAAAAAATGTATCTTGTTTACATATTATGTAAAATATATGCTATTTGCGAATTTTTTGCGGTCGAAATAGCGTCTCTATAAAAAAAGCGTTTTTGTTATATCCGATGACGATGCGAATAACGTGTTTTCACATTTTATGTAAATCTATAAATTTCGCTCGTGGCTCGTAGTAGATCGTTATGCAATATAAAGAGATATTATACGCGCTTCTATTGACATTTCGAAAAGAATGTTAATAAGACCGATACTTTTCTATAATTTTGCTCATTAAACAACGTAATTGTTTAACAGTGGCCTTGTCTCAGAGAGTGGCATGAGGGATTCGATTTGTTCGTAGCGCTCGCTGGATATTGAACTCCACTTGTGCTCAACGTAATGCTCACGGGAGTCGCATTAGACAGCTGCAATCTGACTGGGCACTGTCTATATCCTGTAATAAAAAATGAAAAAGCATTATAGTCGTGTCGTATATGAGTACAACGCATCGGTAATTTCAATAATACACGTGGACTTTGGTGATAGATTATAGGGTGGAAATAGAAATGATTTGTTATCATAAGTCAAGTACAAGGCAGTTTGCAAGACCAGGTAATTTATTATGCAAGTAGGTACAGGTTCCAATTCGATTCTTAGAGTGAATTCTAATCGAGTTCCACATGTTATGACACAAAACCTTCTTTTTTGTTTCCTACTTTTATGTGTTACGATAAGAAAGTTATTTTTATCTTAAATTACTCAATACTGTATTTATACTGATTAATGGACAGAAAGGAATATTTATGACATATTTGTTATCATGATGCGAGGTGATTTGCATAAAACGTAATTTCTTTTAAGTAGCAATTCAGTTTCCGGAATAAATCATGGTTGACTTTCACATTTTACATTTTTTTTTAATAACGAGAAATCGACTCTTCTGACTCATTAGTGTCTTTCGCTTTCCAGCTGTGTATTTATTTTGTATAATGTAATAATCATTTGATATTTATTGATAACAGTTAAGGAATAAAGCGATTATTCATGAATTGTTATAGAGATATATACAACTATATCAAGAAATATATTTAAATATATAGCAAAAGTATTCAATTAAAATTATCATTAAAAAATATTGCTTTGTTCGTTATCATTTACCATAAATATATACAATAGATATTAATGATTATTAGAGAGATTGATAAGAGATAAGCAATAGGAGAGACGATTCTCGATAAAGAAAAGAATTTACCAGCGTGGTGGGGACCGGAGCAATGGCAACATATAGGGTTATTCCTCGGCCTTGGACAAAATTCAACGCTGTGTGGTTCGCCGCAGCGGACGCAGCGCGGCAAATGCCGGCAATTAGCGGCCACGTGCCAGAAACCCTGACATCGGTAGCATTGTAACACGCTGTCCGCCGTTTGCGATATATTTTCTTGATACGCTTGTGGAATATTGTTTCCATCGTTCGCGTATCGTGAGAATACATCAGACGAGCACGTGGTCGTCCCGCCACCACGCCACCAGCGTTCTGGAACAGCATTGAAACGAGCCACTTCGAAAAAATCCAGACCCTGACGTAACAACGCTTCGTAATGACCTGCATCAAAAACCTGGTCGACAAAAGATAAATAAATATTTTTCAGTTTTTATTACTTTTATTAACTGTCAGTTATACTCGTATTTACGTGTTACATTTATTATATTTGTATATTTTTTTACATCATATCATTTATTCATATCATCGGTTATATACGATTTTGTTTCGATCTTTATCTTAATCCTGACGAAAATAAAAATTGGAGTAAGTTGAGCATAAGAAAGGAGTAACAGAGAAGCATAAACAAAGCTTCTAGGAGGAAAATTGAGACAACATAAAAGAGGCGTTTACGCTTCTGTCGCTCTTTCCTTATATTTGATTCTCGATTTTTATTTTTACTAGGAAACGTTCATCTTTTTACTGCAAATACCATCGACTACTAATAAGGCTTTTCGAAAGTTAACTTACAAAACCGGTTGTACATATATATATCGTAGATGTTCTATAGAACCTCATTATGAGAACTGGTTTAGAATTGCATAGTATAATATTATACATTTTTATATAAATTTAAATAATAATATGATGTGCGCGCATATCAACTGACATGTATGTACATTTTAATTTTAGCCTTGATGTTCAGCGAGGAACGTTTTCATTGTTTTAAATTACTATTTCTTTACCCATACAATAGAGATGATAAGATGTCTTGTCACAGGCTAATTTTAAAACAGAAAATGAGCATTTCATACTTCTACTCGAACGAATTGTCGAGAACGTTCGACATTTCCAGCGACAATTCCTTGCTTTGCCAGAGCCGAATTTATATCCTGCAGCGGTATAGCCCACGGCACGTCTCTCAGAAGCACGGCTTGACGATATCGGGAATCTCTTGCCGAAAATCGTGCTACCTTGGAAATAAAATATCAGTCAAAAGATATATATATTTAATTTTTAGATTTTATACTTAAAAGTATTTTAATAAATTATTAAGTTCAAAAATTAACCTTTTAACGTAACAATTGACGCAACAAATATAGCTTCAAAATAATAAAATATTTGAAATATCTCAATAAAAAAAAAACACAAAAAAGCAATAAAATACATTAGAAGCTTTTACGACTTTATCGCAACTTTTTATATCTCTAACACTTTTTACACAATAAGACATTACTTAAGCTTTAAAGAAATTGAACAGTTACAAATGGATATGAGAAGAATAATCGACTATGATTGATTAATTTCTTACGGCTTAAGATTTAAAGCTTAAATAATGGCTTGTTGTGTGAGAAGCCTACATATATAATATTGTGTAAGACGCATTGGATAGAATCTGTAAATAAACTTCGTACTTGCACGGGTCCTCCAAACACTCGAGTTAAGTCGCCGCGTTGCAAGAATTTCTCTGCATCGTTTTCTCGTACGAAAGCAGCTATAAGACCACATGGAGTTTCAGAGACACGCCACGTCGATAGCGGTTCGGAAGCGACAATAGCCTCTTCGAGATGAATTCGCAGTAGTTCACAATCTGCTTAAGGAATGAATGATAAAAATATCGATTTAAAACTAAAGCGAGTTTAATAGAAAATGTTAATATTGTTTATTTGAATGTTTTTGTCCTATTCGACTGGTATCGTAGGGTGAACGTTAAATTTCAATAATTAGATATTACATTGCCTCGTATTTAAATTGAATTAGTATGCAATTTATATAAATTAGATTGTAAAATGCAGTTTTCTTCGGAATACAACAAGTATTGCGTCATCACCTTGGTCTCTGTGACCCTGATCTTGAAAGCCGCCAGCTCGCGAAATGTATAAAGAGCATGTAAACTGTGCCTGCTGTTGCATAGCAGGAGCTTCATTACAGTGCGACGTCGGATTTAAATCTCTCTCATCTGTCTGATGATTATTGTCTCCGATCTTGCTTTGCAATGAAGAGTTTGCTACGGTCTTCTCCATTATGTGTGTCACGTACTCGTGACTGTAACTTGAATTTATACGTACAGGCAGAAATAATTTTCTGTTTTCTATGTATGTATATATTGTGCACAAAAATATAAACTATTACTATATTATGCGTAATGTTAAATATAGATCATATATAATATTATTATATGTAATATATATAATTACACACCGCTATGTGCGTAAATATTTTATGCAACTATATACAACCACGTCAATGCGGTTGCAATAATATGGAATAGTTCAGGTCATTATTGATTGCAGCAGTAACAATTACAAAAACTTCCATTACCGCATAAATAACTAGTTCTCGGGGTCATTATAATCGAGACAGTCATTAAAAGTATATCTTTATTTTTTTAAATCGACAACTATATTTGGCCTTTTGTTATCGATGCCTCGTGTCACAATATTTTTCTATTTTTTTGCTTTTCGTGCACAGTCGTTTCTTTGTAACATTGTAACGTAACTTTTTCGTTGTGGCTTTATTTATTTTAAATTGATAACGCCAAAAGAAGGACATGAGTTTGCTTATTATTCACGATAACCGCCTTGATGCGATTTTACGTTTGTAAAATATGTAATATATTATACAATAAGAGCGCGATCGCGATGAGAGTCACGTTCGCGATTGTTCGAGACTCGGTCATAGACTCATCGAGGTGGATGTAGCGAGCTGGATCCAAGAATGATGTAGATTTACCTTGGATGGTTTATCTGTCTCCTCGATAGCGCGGTAGAACGCAACTCGAGCATCGGGAGGATCAGGGAAGAGAACGCGGCCCATGCTGCCAGGCGCCATTCGTCGCGTCTCGCCTTAAATCGCATCACTTCACGACGATGATCGGCAATATTTAGCGCTAACGTCACGTTACGTTCTAATGCCCATTTCCACCAATGCAGATATTAATTTTAATCTTGGTTCAATTTGCTCTTCATCTTTTTCTAATTCTAAAAATTAGAAAAAGATTAACAGTAAGTTAAACCGAGATTAAAATTAATCTGCATTGGTGGAAACATATATTGCATAAATTAGGCAAAGAAAACATCGAAACTGCAGTAAAATGTTTTCCATTATACATATCAATATATTATATATAAATATAGTGAGAGATTCCATATAGCACAGACCTCCAAGAGACGTCCTAAAGCAGTCCTAATAAAGATATCTGGAAGACATTTGTATGTCCTCTGGGACGCCCTAATGCTCGGTTTCTACCAAAGTAGATTACCTTTAAATCTTTTGGTTCAACTTATTCTTCATCCTTTTTTAATTTTTAGAAATAGAAAAAAATGGAGAGTTAGTTAAACCAGGATTAAAATTAAACTACGTTGGTAGAAATGAGTATAAGCATCTCTTCGATAAAGTATAGACGTGTTTTTTAATTCATCAATTGATCGATCAAATTGCATGATGCGCAGATGTAACATGTTGCACTTTTGCGCATCATGCGATTGATCAATCGATTAATTAAAAAAACTTGTCCTATGCTATATGTATGGACCACCTTTATATGTGTAAACGGTTGCGAAATATGAAAAAGTAGACTAGCTATTTCATGACATTTCTAATATATATTACATATATTATCAAAAAGAGAGATTCTCGAAATATAAATAAAGCGGAAAAATAAATAAATAAAGCGTAAATATCAATAAAGCGTTGTATATACATCGCAATAACTATAATCGGACCTGTTCTTTAATTTTTGTATAGTTTCCTCTTTTTTCCAACTTGAAGAAAAAAGAAGGAAAGATGAACCATACAAGGGAAGTTCAATTAAAAAGAATAGGCTTATCATGTCTTGATTTTTTAATATAAAAGTCCAAAACATTTATTATAATAATTTTAGAACGAAGAAACCAGGATAATCAAAGTCGATAACATAAATTTTTAATTTTATCGATCGTAAATAACAACACGAATTTTTTCTCGACTGTAGATCACGTGAATCATTGCTAATGCCGTACTTCATACCGACTAAATGTAGCGCTACGATCGAGTATGCCTCTTCTTCGTGCTCTGTAACTTTTGCGCACATTAGTTGATTAGTAACACTACATTAGTCGGTATGACAGATTTCCTAACCTGAATAGTCGTCAACTTTCTAACGCTTAATATCTCCTTCGTAATTACCTTTATAGTTTTAACACGTCGTTCCTCAATACGGCATCAAAATGATGATGGACTATTTTGTAACGAACAATTCCTTAGCACCCGCACCCATGGGGATACAAAGTACCGCGGGTGCTGTGCCCGTGAAGAATGATAAAGGTTAGTTTATATTTTAAATGAAAAATTTATTTAACATTCAGCGAATTTTACAAATGTTTTAATATAAAAAAAAATGATGCATGTTCATTTCTACCAATGTAGATTAACTTTAATCTCAGTTCAACTTCTAAAATTTCTCAAAGTTCTGAAAATTAGAAAAAGATAAACAGTAAATTAAACCAAAATTGAAGTTAATGTACATTGGTGGAGAGGTGAGTATACACACAGTTAATCGTAATCTAATTATGCAAACTGATAATATACGAATCTTTTAATAAATGTACAACTGTATAACTGTAATAAGCATGAAAATAAATATTAAAATTTGAGTGGGCTGAGGTCTTCTTAATATTTACCATATGTGATACGCTTTACTTACTCTTCATCTTAGTTCAAAGAATTAGAGAAAGATGAAGAGCAAGTTGAACCGAGATTAAAGTTAATCTATATTAGTGGAAATAGGCATAACAATGATAACAAAGAAGATATTTAAAGAGAATTACTTGAAGATACGAGATAATATGTCTATAATAAATATTGAAAATATTTTATAAGAATTGTCTTTATTTTTATCTTATTTCAAGACTATTTAATTTGATTTATTTTTATTTCCATATGTAGCGTTTATGATGTCACTTAGATTTTCTGTGTGTATTAAACATTTCTAGAAAACTGTTTTGTGTTTGTAGGAGAGTTGTCTATGAAGAAGGTGAAGGTACATCGTTATGTTTCTGGTAAACGGCCAGATTATGCAGCAGTAAGTTCAGATGAAGAATCAGAGGATGAGGATTTTCTTGAGAAGCGTGCGCAAAAGGGTTACGACGATGACATTGTCACAGATATTTCTTCGCACTTGCACACGAGAGGTAGGGACGAGGATGATCCGCGTTTACGAAGATTAACGCGTCAACAAAGGGAGGTACCAACCGAAGTACGCGCAGAGAGACACAGACATATTCACGAGCCTGAACTTATCGAGATCGAGCTAGAGAGAACACGAGAGAGGATCAAGTTGGAGAGTTCTGATTCATCCGAGGATGAGGAACTATCAGATTCGGAGATAGAGAAACGACGAGAGGCCTTAAAGCAGCGAGTATTGTCTAGGAAAGAAACGGAGGAGGAATTAATACAAGGAGAGGAGGAAGATAGATCGGGTGAAAGCTCAGAAGAGAGCTCAGAATACGAAGAATACACGGATTCCGAGGAGGAGACTGGACCGCGATTAAAACCTGTGTTTGTTCGTAAAAAGGATAGAATCACGGTAATGGAAAAAGAGAAAGAGGCGATGCGGCAGAAACAAGCAGAAGTCGAGGCCAAGAAAGCAGCCGAGGAACGAAAGAGGCAAACTTTGAGGATGGTGGAAGAGACGGTGCGAAAAGAGACGCAGATTGGTAATAAAGGTAACACCGAGCAGGAAAGTAAGCTGAACGATGTTTGCACGGATGATGAGAACGACGAAGTAGAATACGAAGCTTGGAAACTGCGCGAGCTTAAAAGGATCAAACGAGATCGCGAAGAGAGAGAGCAGCTTGAGAAAGAACGTCTAGAGATCGAGCGTATTCGTAACATGACCGAGGAGGAACGAAGGCAGGAGGTGCGACTAAACCCTAAGATGATCACCAACAAAGCAGCCAAAGGAAAGTACAAATTTCTGCAGAAATATTATCATCGTGGCGCGTTCTACTTGGATAAGGATGATACTATATTTAAGCGAGACTTCTCTGGCGCGACTTTAGAGGATCATTTTGACAAGACGATTTTACCAAAAGTCATGCAGGTGAAGAACTTTGGACGCAGCGGAAGAACTAAATACACACACTTGGTGGATCAGGACACAACACAATTTGATTCACCTTGGATATCAGAAACAGCTCAAAATCTCAAGTTCCACAATAATCAAGCGGCGGGGATGAAGCAAATTTTTGATCGACCTTCCTTGAAAAAAAGGAAAGCTGAGAATTAAGCTTTGTAAATACTATGTATTACTCTTGTATTTTTATTTTACTTTTTCTTAATGTGGCAATTACATTAACATTTAATTGTAATCTTTATATATTTTATTTATAAATACATACAAACTTTTCAGTATACATACAAATATATAATTATAGGAAAGATATTCTCAAGAGTCTTATATTAATATACAAGGTTTATCAAAAATGTGGAAACCTCTTAATATTTCGGAAAGTAAGCATTCTTGAAAAAAATGTTTCAAACAAAAATGGTTTAAAAAAATTTATTTACTGATCACATCAATTTAACCTTGAGTGGCTTGCCAAGATCAAGTCAAAGTCACATCGATTTTTTAAATGGAACATCCTATTTTTTATTTTAAAATCTAATAGCTGGTGTTAAGAACTTTTCAAAACATTGTAAAAAAATTTTTTTCATTAAGTACTTTCCGAATTATGAGAGTTGAAAATTACAATACCCAGGATGTACCAATAAAGTAACTATTAAATTTTTTAATATTCTAAAACTGAAAATTTAATGTAAATGTGATATTTATTGCCGTAGAATACATTTAATAAAATAAATTAGAATACGTTTGCTGCCATGCGATTACCACACAGCAAATAAAAGTATTAAATAAATAAACCTAAAAAATTAAAATCATACAGAAAAAATAGTTTTAAAAAACTCAAAAACAAGTGCAACGATTGATCTTGCCTAAATTGGCTGAATCCACGATTGATCTTGCCTTAGTTAATTGGTTCACACACATTAAGAGATGTATACCAGTGATATACCTCCACGTGATACACCTTGGATAATGCTAATGCCGGCGGTACTGTACATTTCAATAATAATTCAAAAAGTCTTTAATAAAAATATATTTTATAGGGTTTTAGAGAGAGAGAGAGAGAAAAAGCCCTCGACACCAACTATTAGATTCTGGAATAAAAAATTTGATATCCTATTTTAAAAAATCGATGTAATCTTGATCTGACCTTGGCCATCCAAGATCAAACTGACGTGATCAGCAAAGATTTTTTTAAACCCTAGAATTTTTATTTGAAACATTTTTTCTCAAGAATGCTTACTTTTCAAAATATTAAGAAGTTTCCACACATTTAGACCCTGTATAAAAATTCATTTGTATCACATTATCAGCTCTTTCTATAGATATAATCAACATGCATACTCAAACATACAAGTATTAATGGTACATATTGGACGTATACGTACAATTTCCATCTAATAAATTTTTATTTCGGAAGTAACTAATATATTTAGTGTTTGTAAAAGATAAGAGTCTGGCTACAAAGAAGATGGAGTATATGAAATATATATGTGTATTTCAGATGTGTTTGGGATACACTTTAATTGTTATCGCCGTGCGGATATGTTAATCAAAAAGAATATACGCTACAGAGAGCCAGACTCTTCTAGGAACACACTAAAATATACTAGACTATAATTATACATCTCGTTTACGCACATTCTTACTTTCTTATATAATAATTTAAATGCATCATTTTTTCTCATATTTTAATATTCTTTTCATTGCTTATTTTGTTATTAGGCCCAATTTTTCAATTAAGTGATTAACTTGTGGTTAAGCTTAATCAAAAAATGAAAAACCAGACCTTTAGAAGTCTTATCCGAGAATAGAAAGAAATAAACCGCTTTTATATTAAATCAAAGATAAATACATAAACCAGAGAAATTAGAATAAATTGTTATAGAGAATTTAAAAATTCATCAGAAATCTAAAATATATTAGACATTATAATAAACATTTATTTCTAACATGTTAATCATCGGTTGATACGAAACGAAAATAATATTAAGTTAAAATTACAAGCAACACATTAATCATCATTTATGATTCATACTTATTTTTTTACATTCAAAAACGCACTTTTACATTTAAACATTTTTTTTTTTTTGAATAGTTTGGTCTATATGTTATGGCTGCGTTTGGTTTAGACGCCTCATGCGCTTTAAGTACTTATAATCATCATTGTTTCTCGTTCATTAGATGTAAAATAAGAACAAGTGCTGAAAACGTCCAAACGGAACATAGCCCTCAATTGCAATAATAATAAAAATCCATGCAAGAAGGAATAGACGCTGAAATTCGTGTGCTAATATGATTAAAATTAATCTACATATAGTTAAAATATGAGGTTTTAATTGCGACGAGTCCGATTAAAATCTTAATCCTGAGATCTTAAGATCTCTTACACGAGGAAGATCATTTTTAACTAATTTTCCCAATTTCAGACTCATATATACACACATACGCATAAAGATAGTTAGTCAAAAAGCTTTTACAATACTTTCACAACTATACATATTTAAAATAGAATAAAAAATAAAGCTGAATATTAGATTAGAGTTATATATTTATTATGCAAAGATATTTTATTAATATTATATAAAAATAAACCTATTATAAATATATATAAATCAGTACATATAGTTAGCGAGTACTTTCGCGCACACTAATTTTTACTCGCTGACTATGGGTATCTTCCAACAAATAACACAGATGACACGGTGTGACAGTGTATCAATACATCCTTGTTATTCGCCAATATTAAATAAGGATGAGATGATCACTATGTTGTACTATGTCGCTTGTTGGAGGCACACTATACAAGTTATTGTCATTCAGGTACCTCCCAAATCATATTCGTATTACAACAATTAAATCATTTAGATTGAATCCTGTATCGTATGTTAGGCATTATATTAAATTAATTAGGTGTTCAAGTATATAGTTTATCTTTAAAGGTATTAAAAGATCAAGATGGAATTACAAATGTCTCAAGGAAGACCATTTCGAAGACAGAGAGAGAGAGAGAGAGAGAGAGAGAGAGAGAGAGAGAGAGAGAGAAAAAGAGAGCAAATAAATGAATAAAAAATCAATACAAATTGACTCAATATTAAATAAATATAAATTTACAAAATAATTATTTTAGGGATATTTATTTATTTATTTAAAAAAAATTTAAATTCCGTATTATTATATTTTGAAATATTTACAAAAAACAGTGAAGACTCTAAAGAAAATCTTTTTTAAGTACTTACAATCATCATTGTTCATCGTTCATTAGATGTAAAATAAGAACAGAAGTGCTGAAAACGTCCAAACTTAAAAAAAAGAAAAAATATACTAGTGTGTATTAATGCCTATATGAGTCAACACAGAATGCTCGTGTGTGTAATAATAAAATTTTTATTGATAAATTTTTGTAAACGTTTTGACCCTGATTTCAAGTCCTCAGTACATGAATATACTCTCAGTTTTTGAACATGGCCGGAGAGACACTACCGTGTCTTCTGATAGAAATACATGACCTACGATTAATACAAAATTAGAAATTGAGAAATGTGTCCAAAGCTTGAGAAACGGTGTACAAATTGTCCGATTTGCAATAGAAAAAATGTAAATAACTTTATTTATTTGAAGAAATATTATGTTAAAAGAGAAACATGTGCCATTTACATGCTGCGATAAGCCGAACAAACCATGAATTTCAATAAACGATCTTATTATTAGATTGTAAAATTTCGATACAATATAATTAAAATTCTTCTAGATAATGGCTATCCATTAAGTTTAATTTTCTCAACAATCAATAAGAGATTACATAAAAAATTTTAACAAATTAATACACAAAATTATATTTAACTGATACCAGATGAAAATAACAACGATTTTTTACGTTACCTTTTATCCAGTTGGTATCGGAAAAAATTAGAAACTTTGTTAAAAATGTCTCTGGAGTTCGTATGATATATAGAGATACAAACAAATTAAACAAATTTTTTAAGGTTCTGAAGGATCCTTTTTCAAGGTTGTCTCACTTCAACATAGTCTACAGAATAAAGTTACTGATTTTAGTAACTCTATACCATTATTGTTACTTGAAAAGTAACGCTTCATTACTTTTCCGTTATTTTCTATATAGCTTTACAATTTTTGAAAGAATCATTTTTTTAAACATTTTCTGAAATAAAAACTCAGTAAAAAATGAATATTTTATCCTTAAGAAAGAAACTGAGAATCTCCATAGAAAAATTAGATAAAAACTATTTTTTTTAGAAAATTTTCGAAAAAAGTTCCTTTTTAAGGGTAAAAAAATTCACTAAAAAAAGAAAATAATTTGTATTTTCTTCCTGCAAAAGCGATTTTTTAAAAACTTTTTTCAACTTTACTCATCAACCATATATAAAGATAAAAAAAAAATTAAATTATCCATGCAATATGACGAATTCACAGCGGCGAATGCCGTAGTTGTCTGTCAGTCCGTGTAGTCATGCGCGAATCGCTGTATCGTTAAGGTGACTCTACACGGTCAATGATACTGATGAGTGATAAATAATATTCAATCAGTAATGTTGACAATATGCATCAAAATTTTCAATATTTTTACTTATATTTTACTTATTGACAATATATTTTACTAATTTTTACGTACATTATCTATTGTATTGTGGCATACTGTGACATGGATCTTGGTAAAGTGATGCTGATCCTACTCGAAAATTAAAATTCAAATCATTGCCAGTATTTCATGTTAATCCATTAATCGCACACTATTAGTACTGTCCGGATTTGTTAATATTGACCGTGCAGGGTCACCTTTAAATTTATTGCATAGCATTCATGTAGCATAGATCAACATGTTCCGACACGTTCGAATTATAACATATTAGGGCATATGACGCGAATAAGCCTATTACAGCCAAACTTAAAGACCAATATTCATAAAAGTATATTCTTCATTATATATTTAGTTTAGTCCTATGATTAGTTTAGGTCCTACGTACGTACTTGCTGTTACAAATGCTTTGAAGTATTTTTTAATTAGTCAATTAGTAAAATTCTTTTTTCCAATTGGTCAATTTAAAGTTTCAAAGCATTGTAATACCAAGTGAATTACAACCTATATTATTAATAAAATAATAATATAATATATAATATTAGATATTATATATTATTATATTATTATCGAAAGAATGTAACGACATTATCATATTATAACAAATTAATAGAAAAAGAAATAATTTATCATTATAGTCACCAACAGAAAAAAGTAAAGCCTATTCGAAAAATAACTCGAAATGGTAATGGCGTAACTAATTAATTCCTGATAGAGGCTACGGTCTATTTAATGCTATGAATGCTTTGAAGCTTTTTAAAAAATTGGTCAATTAATATAATTCTTTCTTTCAATTAGTCAATCAAAAGCTTCGAAGCATTTGTAGCGTCAAGCTTTGGACCGCAGCCTGTATTATACATATAAGAAGAATGTGAAATATGAAGAAATAATAAGTTTTGATATTCATGAATGTATAAACAATAACATTTATTTATATATTGGAAGTACAAATTATTGGGAGTACAAATTATTATAGTTCGGTCCGTTTTTTTGTGTTTAACAATGCATTTATTTCAGAACAAAATAAATGAACAGATTAATTAAATAAGAAAGGAAGCACGAAGCAAAGCCATTAACGGTCAAAGCTCGATTACAATGCTTATTATAATGTGTGAATTTATATACCGCGTGATATTCTTCGCAATCTTATTTTTCACAAGATAGATTTATCATTGCTTTAATATTCGTTAAAATTTTAATATATATCTTTCAACATATTATTAAGATCCAATAAGATGCTATAAGCATCTAAAATTGTTAGATTACTTAATTAAAGTGATATTACTGCGGTAGTCGTTTAGAGTTGCGTTGTAAGTCTGAAAAAATTTCGGCACGCGATTGAGTGAACTACATACGCGGTATATAAATTCACACATAACAAGCATTGTAATCTAGCTTTGACCATTAATGGCTTTGCTTCATGCTTCCTTCCTTCTTATTATTGTTTATCAATCGTAAAAAGATTCTTAAATTAGATTAATTAAAGTCCAATTGTCCATCGCTGGCTACTACTCTTTCCCATCTCTCAGGTAATTTTCGAATTCCATCTCGAAAAAATGACTCGTCTTTAGAGGCGATCCAATTTTGGAGCCAATTTTCGATTTCTACGAAAGAAGTGAACCGGTGACTTGCCAAATCGTAATCAGAAGGAGCAATGTCCGGAGAATACGGCGGGTGCGATAAAATATCCTATTTGAGCGTTTCTATTATAGCAGATGTCTAACCTCTCTGAAACCAAAATCAGCTGTCACTATGAACCATTAACAACAGCCGAAACCATCTTTTGGAAAACGGACTGAACTAATTTGTACTCCCAATATATATCATGTAAAACAATCTTAAAAGAACTTAATTTAATTTTTCGAGTTGCAGTCTTTTTAATGCTTGTTTTGCAGCTGCGCATTTAGCTTGTTTTTTGTTACTACCGAAACCATGGAACAGTTTCTCTTTTCCACCAATAGTGATTTTCAAAGGTATCATAACTGTGTCAGTTCCTTTAATCAATATTGCTTCTCTGCAATCACAAGTGCATTTTATATAGAAACATAAATGTATGTATGTATAATATATGTGTGCGTGGATGCATATAACATGTGTTATATGATCACAATACTTACAGAAACTTGGGATGTATGTCTGTATTTTCATATATTACTCGTACTGGCTGTTTAGGAATATTTCTGCTAAATTCATCTAAAAACAGACATTGAACCATCAATGTAGGAGCAGACAGTTATACATTCTTTTTTTAAATTTAGTGCTTTAATTAAATGCTCTAATTATGAATTCTTTATTTTATTATAGGAATACTTTATTTTAACATTTACGCACGCACACACACACACACATACACTTTGTTAGGAATTTTGTAGTGAATTTAAGCAACATGTAACGGAAGCTGGTGGTCATGATGTAACTGAAAAGTAATGAATGATTTAATTAAAAACTAAGTTACGTAGTCTTAAATGAACATGTGCAATAAATTTCATGCAAATCTATATAAAATTGTATGGAAGGTACATTAAATTTCATAAAAATTTATGAAAAATGCATTAAATTTCACGTACGCGTGTACACAAAAAATACTTTTTGGATATATTATATTAAATTTAATGTAATATTATAAGAAATTAAATAAACTTGTGTAACTTAAAAGTACATTAAATTTCAAGATATTTTTAACAATGTATAGTGTATATACACATACAGATATTTATAGTATACATATGTCGTGAGGTGAAGTATGGCTCCATGCAAAAACGATCGATTCATAACAAACAGATTCTCAGTTCGATCCTGACTGTTACCTCAGGTATGTATATTATCTCGTTTTTATACGAGGTTGATCACAAAGACAAGTTAAAAATACAAATCCTAAAGCTATTATATACTAGGTCTTCTACAATAACCCATAAGTCATAAATCACAAGTAACTAAAAATTAACGACTGTAATTGGTCCATTTCTAGCTTATGACTTATAATTTATGACCTATGGCTTATTGTAGAAGGCCCTATTATACTAAGCCTAAGAATCGATCTAAAATAGTGCTGGAATTTATTTGCCGCCGACGGGAATCAAGCTGAAAATTGAAATAAATTTCTGAAAAACTGAAAATTGCAAATAAATTTCAGCACTGACCTAAAGGAAAATACAGAAATCCTATCACTTTTATATGTATATATATACAATCTGTCTTACCGATTTCTTTGTGCATGAAAGAATAAATTATTTCCCATACTTTCACAAGATTCTTGCCACAATCAAAATAAATGGCACCAATTAGAGATTCAAATATATCTCCTAGAACTTTGGGAACATCGATGTATTCTGTTAAATTACATTCGTCCTCTTCGATCAATACGCATAGCAACTGTATTACAGACAAAAGAAAGAAAATATATATATCATTTTACATTTGTTACACTTATTAAAATTTGTATTACTTGCGTACCTCGTCATTAACCACATAATCTCGTCCTTCTTGGAATTTTACAAAGCGATCAATTATTTCGTGTAATTTTGGAGCATAGGACAATAAGGCGACATGCAAACCATATCGTATTGACAAACAAGCAAACGTTATATTATTAACAAGCGCTGATCTTAGATCGGTGAGTTTACCAGGACTTAAATTCTCATTATTTTCATAAATATAACACGTTATCAGAAAATCTGAAATTATCATGATGCAATTCATGATCAAATTGCGGTTTAAAAGAATTAAGAGAGATATACGAATATATCTTCTATATTTTCTATTATATTCGTATATGATAATTATTCTATATGTATTATATTTAATATTATATATACTATGTATGTAATACTATATTACACATATTACTATGTATATACATGTCAATATTTTTTGCTTACCAAGAATAGCATCTCCGATAAATTCTAATTTTTGGTAACATTCAGTTATTGTATTTGCTGTGTAGGATGGATGCGTAAACGCCTAAAATATAGTGTAATTTATTAATTGTAGGTATATATTATATTATATACTAAAAATACATGCACGTATGCACAAGGTGTTTCATAAATGCAATATTACAACAATCTCAATTCATTATTATTGGAGCCATTTAAAATCTATTGTTTATTCAACGTTAATCGACGACGATTTGCGAGGAAGGATACACAATGGATTTAAGACTCGAAAACTATTTACAATTATAGTATTTTTGCGTCACACTTGCTATTAATGCGGAATTCAACGCTAAGATAACGTGTGGATAAAATATGCGCATGAGGTGAATTTAAATATTTTCTTTAATCAGCCATAAAACCAGAAAATTAAAGTATGTAGGACATACCATATGTTTATATGACTTTTTACTTCTTTTAGTGTATACATATTTACCTCCTAAAGTATTAACATGCATTTACAAAACACCCTATATATTTCTGTTGTAATTCCTTTTAACAAATTACCTGTAACAGAAGTTCTCGATTTTTAAATTTATAGCCAATCCTGATTTCTAAAGTATCAGCCCATGGCATGTGATAGTTAAGCTCACTTGTGATAATTTTAGAATTCTGTGAATTGCTATCCAATAATTCGTTAATCTTAAAATCAGGTAGTATACCGAACCACTTGAGCAACTTTGCGGCACCTTTTATATGGTTACTCTAATGGGTAAAGATATTTCTCAGAGTGTCGTAATATATTTAACATAGCGCTACTTAGTTATGCTAATACAGTCTTGACGTCTACAATCAAGATGGTTATATTCGGACAAACTTACTTTGAGATAAACACCAATAAGCGCTTCCACCGAATCTGCTACGTTTTTATCGGATAAGACTTGTACACCGAGAAAATGTTCGACGCCAGTTTGCTTATCTCCAGTTTCCCAATTCATTACTGTATTTTGCATCATATTTAACGTATCTTCATTTAAATATCCAGTAAATCTCTCGATTGGTGGTATTGGACATTCGTATAATACATTTGGTGCCACCGATTGATCTAGTAATATCTTTTGCAATGGACGATACACCGTGAATGCGGGCGGGATAAAATTGCTCGTGGGCACAAATGCATCGTTCTTTATACGCCCCGGAATACCTTTTTTATGACCGCAATAATAGAGATTTCGATTGCCAATAATCTTTGACTTCAACGTCGTTAATTGACCTTCGTTAAATGATGGGAATCTGTGATATAAAAATAATGATACAATGAACTTTAGATAGCAATCGCCTAAAGTTTCCAACCGCTCTAGATTGAACATATCTAAGCCTAATGTAGTAGTCAGCGCCTAAAATTAAATAAAATTACGATTACATATATATATTACCTGCATAATTTCAATCGAATTAGGACCTTGTGAGAAAGAAGGTTGCTCATCAGACAGAATATTCAACGATGGTGCTGATATTACTGGCCTCTGTATGTAGTGACCAATTTTCTTATTCACATTTTTCTACATATAAACATGATAATTTTAAACACATGTGATATAATGTGATATATGGAAGACACATATAGCTATAATGTCCTGCTTTACCTTGATATTCTCATCTTCATTATAGGTATCTTCATGCATAAACTGGTTGTAATGATGAATATCGATCATTTGAATATCATCTATATTACGATATAAATCCCGAGGTTCCTGGTCTTTTATGAAGAGGTTACAATCTGTTTTTATAAAAATAAATCTCATAGAAACACGATTATTATAATAGAAAGTCACGATAATACTAGCTATATTTTAAAATTTATATAATAGTTCTAGTTCTGTTTGCATTACTTGCATTTTTTGCACTTAGCATCTTCATTCGCTCTCATCAGAAAGATATATTAAGAAAAATAACAAAATATATTAAGAAAAGATTTAGGAGAACGATGATAGCGATGAAAAGATGGAATATAGAAGAACGATTATTTAAATTTTAAAAATAACTTTGGAAAAAAAATGAGAATATTCGACGATTTAGTAGGCAACGTAGCATTTTACAGAGATTTACGTAAGGCTGGTAAGAGAAAGGAAGCTTGTATATAATCAAGAAGAAATATGTCAAATGGATACTGGGCTTACACGCACGTACTCCAAATTATATCTTAACAGAGAAGATTAAAATGGTGGATTTGAAGATTGAGGAGATCCGAAGGATTTGCATATTCGAAAAAAAAGCGAGATGCAAAATATGATAAAGTATAAAGTAAAGAGTGATAAGTTCCAAACTGTCCCGGAAAATTCGATAAAATTTTGATTTTGATAAAGTTTACAAAGTTTAAAGTTTATTAAAGCCAAAGTTGAAAGAGCGTTCAAAGATTATTAATATTTTAATATTTTTGTTTTGCCTGTTTGCCTTGTAGAATTTAACTATCTCGAATTCGGTAAGAATGTATTTGTAGGCTCATTGTACCAAAGTAAAGATTATTAAATATTTTAAAATTTTTAAAGAAAAGCTATATCAGTTATTATAGACATTATACATATAATAGAAGTGAACGGCATGGTTCACGAAACGTTGGCATTAATAATGAAGAAAGACACAGCGATAACCCGCAAACCTTCTGGTATAATTGAAGACATATTCATTTAAGATTAAATAGATTAAACATAGATCATATAGAATTATATAAAATTGTGTTAGGGATTTTATATTATATATCATATAATAATACTCATTATATTCATTCAATCATTATAATCATTATATTCATTATATTGTAAAAAAAACTGTAAACTGGAAATCATCGTAAATCATAAGGCAAGAGAATTAAATAAATAAATTAAATGATATAATGGATACGCACCCAAATCAAATACATTTAAATCTGAATATGATTGATCTGATAGCGTCTTTTCGATTGAATCATCCATAAAATCCAATCCATTACTATAATCTTCTTCATTTAATTTCTCGAAATTTTCTTCTATTTTAAAAAAAGACAATTCTTTCAATGGTGATGTTCCTAATCCAATCTTTTTTGCGATAATTACTCTCAAGTCTTCCGCGATTAAAATCTGACATATTCTATGAAGAATGGAAGGTAAAGTAGTTGCTTTTAACCAATACACAGACGGAAAATTTATCTTGTAACATAATTCTGGAACTAAATGTTCCTGAAGATCTTCCACTGTGTCATCAGTTTTTTTATATTTCAACGAACCTTCGGGTAGTTTTCTGCAAATTACGTAAATTAGCCAAATTATACAAATACCACAACACGATTTTTCTGATTATTTACCATACCTTGGTTTTATGTAATTAATTTTAATTGGTATTGGCTTTACTTCCAACATAGATTGTTGCAAATTTTCTATTTTTAGTCCGTGTTTTTCTTTATAATAATGCGTGTATGTATCGAAATCTTCATTGGGGAAACATGATTCGGGTGTGAGATCGTCACAGACTCGTGTGACTATATAGACCGCATTGTGCCTGTAACTTGGAGTAACAAGTGCTAATTCGTAATCACTAGTCCTAAAGTGAAAAGGTATAGTCGGTGTAATTCTTTCTAAATCCTGATATGTTTCAACAATGTTCCAATTTATCTCTTGCTTGTCGTTTACTGAAATATTAGAAAAGTAAAAAGAAAAAGATTTAATAACTTTTAATATTGATATACATATTAAACATGAAACTAGGAACACATAAAATGCAGTAGCGCTAGATTATAGTTGCCTGTCATTTATATACAAGTGAAATGAGTCTGAGGTGAGCTGAGTATGAATTATGAAATACTCAGATCAATGACGTCACTACTTGCTTCAGTAAAATTAACAAATACA
The DNA here is from genome assembly GCF_001594065.2 of Cyphomyrmex costatus. Lineage (NCBI taxonomy): Eukaryota > Metazoa > Arthropoda > Insecta > Hymenoptera > Formicidae > Cyphomyrmex > Cyphomyrmex costatus. The sequence goes on from NW_017280199.1 coordinate 326,978, forward strand.
ACACAGATTCATAATCTCAATTTTAAATTTTAGTTTACAAGGCTCAGTAAAGCGATCTTGTGCAATTTGTAGGTGAAAATCTCGGTTGAATCTTACTTGTCAGAATGCAAAAGAAACGCGAATTTAACTGAGTTATGACGTCACAAGTAAGAATTATCTGAGAATCGAAAAATGGAAAGCAACTTATATCACAATGAGAAAACTATATAATCATACTTACATGGAACAATTACGAAGGAATTTTCAAGATTATCATTATCAAAAATCATAAAATTTTTAATAACAGGAATAATTTCACTAAACAATAAGAAATTAAATCTCTTAAGCAACTTAATTTTATTTTCACTCAACATCATCGTCGTATGGTCAGACTTTACATTGACGTTTAATTTACCATCCTTCATGAAAATCGGAAATGAGGATATCTGATAAATATGAAACAATTGTATTAACATGATTAACCATTTAAATTAATTTTGTGAAATATTAGTAAATACAACTTCTACCTTTGGCAAACTCTTTGTAGAAAGAATACCAAAGCCACTTTTGTCATTAAGCAAATTATAAAAGACTATGCGTCTGTTGTCATAACTCGTTACAGGACATATAGAAGTACAATCAAAAACATGAAGATGCAATAATTGTGAAGACTGTGGGTACGCACCATACAATGCTAGCGGATGCTGCAAAAGTATTTTTATAAATTAAGAGTTGTTTATATATATTTACAGAAATATATATTTATATAGAATCAGAATGTCTGGTAAAGATCTAAGAACAACGTTTAAAAGAAGATTTCTACGATCATTTTGAGACGAAAATTCTAATATTAAAATGTTGAGGCTATAATTCTTGAATTAAAAACGTTTAAAATTAACCAATCGTCTAAAGTTGGGCGCGCTCAGGAGCGGCACAACACAAAGTACTAAACGCGAAAACTTGACTTATTACTTCTTTTGTTAATATCAATTTTAGGATTACATATGTGAATATAAGATTTTATGTATATATTGATATTTATCTTTACACGATATACAAAATGCAAGCTGTCAGATAACAGTCTTTGAGCAATTTGCTATCGATTTCACATCTCAATTAGCAGAAATTAGTAGCTCTTTATGTAAAAAAAAAAAAAAAGAATCTTGTATTCACTTAATCTTGTATTTATATAATGTATACACAGTGCGTTCAAAAAGTTCCGAGACTACACTAAAAAAGATACTAAAGTACTGAAAAAAACTATTTTAATTATTTAATTTTCATACGTCCCTCCCCTCTCTACATACAAAGTAGATTGTTCATACAAGTTCTGGAACGCCCCCTGTTCCGGAGGAATAACTGTTGAGAATTGTCGTCACATTTTTTTTAATCGACTCCACATCCTCAAAACGCTCTCAAAACGCTTTCAAGGTCGCTTTGGAAAACAGCATGAAGTCTACCAGAGTCAGATCAGACAAGTACGGAAAGTGCTCGATAACCGTAACTTTTTTTGCCAAAAACTACTTAACAATGAGCGAAGAATGTGATGGCGCATTGTAGTGCAATAAAAATCACTCTCCAGACTCCCACATTTTCCTCCGTACTAACTAAATGCGATTGAACAAACGCTGTAATACCTCCTTGTAAAAAGTTCCAATGATTGTTTGACAGAAGGCACAAATTCACGATGAATAACCCTTCGAAAGAAAAAAAATGCACCCTTCACTCGGATCATCCTTAAGCGACTCACTTTTAAAACGGATAAATCACCTAAACACGATTTGCTACGACTCAAACACTCATCACCATATGCGGTTTGCATCAATTGAAATGTTTCTGAAGCAGTTTTCCCACATTTAAAACAAAATTTGATAACAGATCTTTGTTCCATTCTTCACAAAATGACAACAGGTCAGAACACGAAAACATCGGTTCGTTCTGATCACCGTGAACGCATAAGCTACGCAAATAATACATTCTATAGAGCAGACTTCAATCTAAAAATTTCCACGTTGATAGCACCATTTGTAAGTGTTTTGAAAATACAATCCTGGAACTTTTTGAACGCACTGTGTGTGTGTGTGTGTGTGTGTGTGTGTGTGTGTGTGTGTGTGTGTGTGTGTGTGTGTAAGACAAAGAAAATCTGATTTAATGTATATAATATGTATATTTACTTCTAGCTGATGTTGACGCTTTCTCTTATGTGTGCCAATCGTCTTATCATCTTCATTTATCCAATTTGGAAATAAGAAATCCAAATTTTTCGTTAATTCTTCATTCGTTGCAGGTAATAGCTTATCGTTCAATGCACTCAGTTCATGCAATTTTATACAAGTATTCATAGCAGCGGATCGTTTAGCACCAGGTATACTTTTCATATATTTACCGTAAATTGTGGTTTTTAATGGTGATAGGTTTGGTAATTTGAGGGAAACCTGTTCAAATTTATATATAATGAATAAATATTATTTATAAATTATGAGACTTAAATAATACATAACATGTAATACCCTATACAATTCTGTAGAACACTCATCTAACTTCCAAATCGGAACCAGATTAACAAATTTTGATGACAATAAAGAACCACAATATAAATTTATTAAGTCAATCACGGCCAACTCTGTTAGTTGACTTACTATAACGCCATCATGTTTTATTATATACGGTTCGATATCAAAATCATGATACAAACAGTTTATAATATCATCTTGGGTAGGCAATGTGCGTTCCATTGTTTGTCCCATTAAAATCTAACAATAAAAAGACATAAGATATTAATTATTCCTTGTTTAAATGAGTTTCGTGTGATTATCACATTTTAATGTAATTTATCGCTTTATTCAAGTCAAACTATTTATTAGATTATTACATAATGTATTTCTTTATTAAATATTATGTTATCATTGAAATAAACCCACCAAACTCTGACAGCATATTCTAATAATTAACTTGAAGAAAAGAATCTTTTGTTTTTCTCATTTTAAAATAATTGATGTACGTAATTAACATATACATGTATGCAACATACTATTAGTTAGCTGTTTAAATTAATTAAAATTTATTTAAGTATTTCCGCAGAATAAAAAAAATATATATATATAATAGAAAAGAATTTTAGTTATATGATCACATTTTCAACAATGTACAGCCCTACAATTATTTACTATTTTAATTGCTTACCTTTCTTAATTTATCCTCTGTAGTTTTGTATTGATAATATTTAATTAGAAAATCGTCATTATCTTCACCTTCCGTAAAAATTAAATAATTACTCAAATTGTGGCGTGCTCGACCTTTACTTTGAACATATGCTCTAAAATCTATTGGTATATCATAACGTATTATCAACGTGCAAGTTGGTATATCGATACCTTCATCGACAACATCAGTCGCTACAATGCAATTTGATGAACCATTCTTAAATCTGCAGCAATGTATTTTTTTATTAATTAATTACATTAAACTGATTAAAATATATTTTTCATCCTTTCTTTGCTTATTAATGTAGATACATAGAAATACTATTATATGTACATAAAATACATCGTATGAAAATTAGATATGCTAGGATCATTTACAATTTATACGAAATCTATCGACATCTCTGTAGGAAAATAATAAATGCAAAAAATGAAAGAAATGTTTTACCTTTGCAACACTTGCTTATTCCATTTTGCAATACATGTAACTTCTTTACTATTCTTGTAAGGATCATTTTGAAAGCCAACTACATAATCGGGTTTAAGAAAACTGTATTGTTCATCGTGTTCAGATAATATCTAAAAATAATGTAGATTTTAAATATTAAAAGTATTAAAATTAAATTAATACAGGAAAGGAAATGATAATGGAATAGATGAGAGTTATGGAATACATGATATCTAATGTAGTTTGCAATGCATTCTGAGAGAGCAGCAGTTAAAATTTTTTATACATTATTATGTAGTCTGCTTAGACGTTATAACATGATTACTAGTTGTTTTTTACTGCGTTCTTGTAAAAGCTGCATTTCAGTTTTGTAGATATTGAACATGACTTTTAAATGATATACAGATGCTTTCCAGCAAAAAAACACAATATAACACAGCAATAATTTCAGTTTTTCTTTTAACATCGGTGAACAACTAAGATGTAACGATTCAATGTGTTCTACTGTATTATCTGTATCTTTTGCTGGAAAACACCTATAATTCTAAATTTGGTAACAAAATATATACATATATCCGATTTTTTCCTCTTCAGTTTTTTTGTAAATTATGACTATTCTGTGTACTCGAAACTTATATCTAATAATATAATTATCACTTTATGGTCAACAAACTTATACTAAAAATAGTTATCATCATAGTAATTGAAAGTAGTTATTTCACGTGAATATCTACAGTTAATTTCAATAAAATAGTATTTTATAATTCATTCCTTTACTCTATTTTTTCGAGTTTGTTAAATAATTAAATTTATATTTGATAACGATTGATAATGATTATCAATATTAATTTATCATAAAACCGACAAAAATATTTTTTAAAAGCAATTATTATTATAATTTGTATTATATTATTGCTAATTATTTATTAATAATCAAATCAAAATTATAAAAAGGAAACTTACTTTTAATATATGATATATGACTTGGGTCATAAATCTTTCCCTGACAAAAATAATACAACAAAACTTTTGTTCGTTTAATTCCTTATTATAATGTTTCAACATCTCGAATAATTTTTGGATTTGATCACATGAAAAGCTGAAATTATAAAATATTACTCAATATATTACTGTAACATTAGTCAATATTATATGCGAAATAAATATTAATTTTTAATACTTTATACTAACTTATGTAATTGGTCTATTTCTGTACAGTCTTTCATCTCATTATCGAGCATTTTCCTTATTCGCAATACTTGCGTAATTAGATAATCCAGAAGAAAATTTGTCATCTAAAATAAGATCAATGAGTATGTTAGTAAAATTAAGAATAAAAACTGCAAAATACTTCCAAATAATATTATAATCATAATTTTAATAAACTCATACTCTGTCATTGGAATATTTTCTCATACTCTCTAACTGAATTAAATGTAGTAAAGCGGACTTGCTTCCACAATATAGACCTATAATAAGAAAGATATTTTATATACTGATTGTTGATTAAAAATTAAAGTTTAGCGCTCTCTCTCTCTCTCTCTCTCTCTGTGTGTGTGTGTGTGGGGGGGGAGGGGGGGGGTGCGTGTGCGCGCACGTATTTGAACATAAAAATTATAAATATATTAATTACAGAATTTATTGTAACATTATAGTATACACACAAGTATAAGTGAAACAATTACCTGCTTGCAACGTAACTTTTTCTATGTCTTCCAAAATAAGAATTAGCTTGGAAGATTTTGATCTAGGCTTCATTTTGTTACTGGATTCTTTATATATTTCATCAAAATTAAGCTTTAAATTTTTGCAAACTTCAGTACTTGTATTAATGACATCATTTAACTGTTTCATTATTTCTGGAACTAGACATTGCGTATATGTGATGATTTTTTCTTTCGGGTTTGTACAATATTCTTGGATTGAATCTATTGAGTCTACAGTTGCTATTTTCGCATGAAATGTTATTTCTAATGCCTACAAACAATATGAATAATATTAAAATGTTCAAAGATCATAATTACTAATGATAAGATAATAAAACTTCTTCCCATTAAACAAGAACAAATTAGATTAGATAAATCTGTATGAATCAAGTTTTTGAATTCGCGTTAATCATGAAAAAGGTATTGAATTTTATACAGATTGAATACACTGAATCTGTTTCTGTACGTCTAGATAAATATAATAATGTGAATTCTATATAATGGATTCATATATTAGATTCAGAAATGAAAATATACTAACCTAAAAGTGATGCATCGTTGAAAAGTATCGAGGTGATCACAAATATATGAATCGTTTTTTCCTCAAATAAACTTCAATTATACACAGAGTATACAACACTACGAATTCACGGTAACAAGATGATTCCTGGATATAATCTGCACAATCATGGCCAAGGTTATGTCTAGAAATTACTTTATCGCCATGGAACCGCAATGTTGCACACTCTGTATATCACACTGGAGTATGTTCGGCAAGGCAATGATGTATATCACCTCGTGCATGCTTTTCACTGATATATCACTTTTTAAGATCAGCAACTAAACTGATAACATGTTTCATTTCTATGTATTGGATGAGATACAAAAAGCAAATAACTAATCCGTAATTACTAATTGAAGCGGATTACGGATAAAGAATGGATTAAAAAATTTCGAAAACTTAATTCGACATCGTTTCAATAAATAATTTTCAATATTTTTTAATAATTTCTCACTTGCTGGGATTCTTTACCTTAATTGTAGATTCAATTTTATCTGCTTTTATGTTAGCATTCAACAATGTTGCTGACATAGCTAAAACACGTGGCTGCTCTTTCTTGGAGCAATTTGTAAATTGTTGCATAATTTGTCTCATAGGGTGGTTAGATACAGCTCTGTGACATTCATCAAATATGATTAAATTTATTCTATCTAATGTTAAATATCCATGAATAAGCAAGTTCAGGAAGATTTGTGACGTCATTACTAAAACCTAAATAATATAAAAATGTTGTAATCCATCAATAATTCAAAAAGAAAATTAGAATGAATAATATTTTAAATTCATACTTCATGTGCTTCTATTTCACTCAACCATTCTTCATGCGACCAAAAATCCACTTTCATATCTCCACTGTAACCTCTACATTTCAGATCTGTATGCCTCTGTATATATTGTGATTGTTGTTCAACCAATGCTACTGTGTTTACTATGAATGCACTACGTTTTCCACCTTCTTGATAAGATCTAAATGTAAATATAACTTTTAAAGCCATTGTATATATAATATCAACACAAGTATAACAATCTATTGTAATAATTGAAGATTCAGAAAAAAAAAAGAGAAATATATCTATGAAGAGCTACATACTTGCGTATATCACGACTTAGATGCTTTAGAAGCATAACAGCTATGTATGTTTTGCCTGAGCCAGTTGGCAAATAAACTATCGTGTTGTCTTGTATTGCCCTTTCATAAAGATCTATTTGATATGATCGTGGCTTAAACATGTTTTCCGAAAATATTTTCGACTTAATTGCTTTGTACCAATTATGATCAATCACTGATATCATAGAACAGCTAGAAAAAGATATGATCAAATTTAATATCTAAGCATTTGATATTTGAATGATTGCTTAACTTAACAGTTTATTTATATCTTTTAACACACACCATCAAATAACTGATTATCAAACTGTATTATAACGAGTACCATGTTCATTCATACCTATAATTAACAATACTCTTCTATGTATCGAATTTTTATCCTGCTACACTTTATAAAAGTTTCTTTTTTTCAAAAATAATATTAATATTTATGATTAAAAAAATTGAAATTTAAATATCTACTTAGTTTCAAATAAAAAAATATGTACATAAAATATTTAAAATTTGCTGTAACAATGAACTATAGTAAAAATGAATAAAGTAATCTATAAAATTAATGTAAAGGAAAACATATATCATCACAACATATACACACTACACACACAAGTTCGACTATTTCACTTTGAGGCTAAGCCATATATGTAATAACACTGAATATGACATTGAATATTGACATTTTTGCCATCACATTAATTTTAGAGTTATCACATTAATTTATTCCGTTTTTGCAAAAACTTGAAAATTTGATCGGTTCAGTCATTAGTCGGATCCGATAATCTCAAATATTCGCAATTCGGTGATATCATGAGATCCATATATCTATATGAGATCGGATTCCGCCATATACTTACACAGCCGGCAGCAGGTCTCGGCAGGTCTCAAGCGTCACATGACACATCAAATATGCTGATGTGTATGTAACTCGAGACGCCGACGTTCCTGAATCTCCTGATGTCAATTAATCCATTTATTGCGACAAATCTTTCATTTTATTTTATCATATTATCGTTGCAATAGATATAATTACAACATGAATTCTTAGTTAAAACATAAACATGTTTTAAATAAGTATATTAATTATTTAAAATATATAGAGCTTATATTTGCGCTTTTGGATTCGAATATATCATCGCGAGCACTATCAAATGACGACTATCAAAGTCGCTGACAGAATCGTAGTGCTAATCGGTTTGCTAATGGCGGTCGAAATTTCATGAGCTTCAAAATACTCTATTAATTACCTTTAGATCTTACCTTTATTAACGATTTGTTATGCGACACAAAATCATTTATAAGTAAATCAATAACTTCAAACTCCAGGAAGTAATTAAAAATAACAATATTACTTCTCACTAATCTATTCTAAATCAACTAATCTACTCCATTACCCAGTTTCATCATTCGATGCAATTTAATGTAGGATATACTTCTGAATATCTACTTCGTTAAAACGGGGGAAAACCGAACCCAAATAAATCCCTTCCTCAATGACTTCAGGCTGATATCAATTACATTAAGCATCATTTCGCAACTCTGATTGGTGTAATGCTAGGAAATTTCCTTGAAAAAAAATTCAAGGCCACTTTCATCAGCCAATCCATGCAAGCAACGTGTTTAATACCGGAATCAGACTACGCATTGAAAATTGAGATTGAAGATTAAAAATTGAAATTTGACCAATGAGAATAAAAAAAATTTTTGCTCTTATTATTTTGATTGGCCAAATTTTAATCGTTCAATCTTTAATCTCACTGTTCAATGCGTAGTCTGATTCCGGCCTAACAGCAAAAAAAAGTACTCCTGAGGGTGCACTCAGGGTGCGATTACATGGAGCGCGGTACGCGGTAGGTTCTCTAGCTGCCTAGTTATAGCGTTTTCCACTGGAAAAACTGGTGCAACACTGGTGCGCACTGAGTGCAATTGAATGCGAATCAATTCACATATTTTCAAGCTGGAGTCACATTGAGCGGAAATCTACAACGGAACGGAACAGTGAGACCAATCACAATCGCAGAAAGTAAAGCAGCGGAATAATTGTAGAGTTCTGATTGGTTTCACTGTTCCATTCCGCTGTAATTTCCGCTCCATGTGACTCCAGCCTTCTACATATGATGACAACACGCGACACATTCATGTCGACCAGTTGGCCACACTGAATTTTGCACTTGATGTGTGTGTAGTACATACATATGTGTGACGCTGTGGCTTTATGTGTGTTCCAGGCTGTTCGAGGCCACTCACTTCAAGAATTAGAACTATTTTTCTTAGTACCCTAACTTAAAATGGAGCATAATATGTCATTTTCATTTTTTCTAACAGTCACGCAACGTATATTTAGTAATTGGACAGCACTAAAAGTAGGTACTTTTTCAATCTTTATATATATAATATCGTATTAAATTTTCAAAATAGATATCTTTTGTGTCAAAAAGTTAACCTTTATAGGATGAGAAGTCATACAAGTGATACTGAAACATTATTTTATTTTGAGGCAGAAAATACAATAAATTATCTTAAATTTAAGGCCTTATGTACACAGTGGAAAAAATATTAGGGATAAGAATAAATCTTAAATATTAGAGAAGTAAAAAAAAATTTAGAATAGAGTAATAACAATGGATACAAATAAGGTACATGTATCTTATTATTTGTATTCATTGTACTTTATATTTAATCTCTATCCTGTTTTTTTATTTTTTTCAATATTTAAGAGTCTTATTCATAAAAAAGCAATAAGATTTTTGAAATAAATATTTTCTGCTTCCTTTAAAGGTTAATAAATATTTTTTTTAATCATAAATCCTAAAAAAATGATCTTTATATTTTTATTACATATAAAGATTAATAAAAAAAACAGATATCTATGTCTATTTCAAATATAGTAATATATATATATAATCAAATTTAAAAAATTATTTGTATAATCACATTATATATTAATTTTTATAGTTGGCAGTAGAACATGATATGGGTTCAGTAGAATGTGCAAGAGAATTTTGTTCATATATGACAGAAGTATTATCTATAAATGGTTATTTTTGCTATTTTTTAAAAATAAATAACAGTGTTGTACAACAATGTATACTGAATTAGTTTTATTATGTTATTTTAGAAGGACTAATCAGTAGTGAGATTGCATTTGTACTAGAAGATTACATAGATGATCAATTTAACACAGAAGTACAGGACGGCAGCATTATGCAAGTAGCAGAGGAATTGTTAAGGTTTCATCGATATTGTATGGAAGGCAATGAATCTACAGCAAAAACAGAATTTGAAAAATTACCACCACTACAGTCATGGTTGTATTCGGAACAACCATCTCAACCTATTAATTCTCAACCAATAAAATATCAACCTAGCAGTTCAAACGAGGATATGGATATAGATAAGAATGAGCAAGAGAGTGATGGATGGACAGTAGTTACAAACAGACGAAGCAAATAACTTCTAAGTCTTTTCATATGAAAGATATCTTTATTTAACTATTTTTGTGTGTATATAAAAGAATGGAAAGACCTGAAAAGAGAGGCAGACAGGCACATAACGTTATACCGTAATATGCGCGCATTCGTTCCACAATCATACGAATTTCAGCGCTATTATTAATTATCTACAAAAATATTTTCACCTAAGCAGCCTTTTGAAGCGTTGCTAAACATCATTTAGCAAGTGCATCTTCTGTATCTGGAAAGGAAAAATAAAAAATAAATCTGTTTTAATTTCTGTCAAAAATTGCGTTTCGTAATATTAAAATTTCAAAGGTACTACCTTTTCCATTTTGAGATAAATTTACAGTATAATAACCGTTGTGATATTGCATAGCTTGACTCTTTTTCGGGCTATCTTGCCTTCTTTCACCTGGTCCCGCTAAGCTTAGTATTACCGGTAAAAATAACATTCCATGAAACAAACCAAATATCACTACGGACGTGATCAACTAAAATGATACGAAATATGTGACATCTGTTTCTTTGATAATAATTATACTTCCAATATTATACTCGTACCTTGAAAAAAGTTATGAAAACGTAAGCCTGGCTGAAACCTACCAGGACAAAGGCAAGGAATGTACTTAAGCCACCATTAAACACTGCTGGTCCAATAACGTTAAACGTCGTTAATGCTCGTTCTGTAAGTACAATAAAAGAAATTAAACAGTATTCTGAGGCTATGCATTATTGAAAGATCATATAATATTTCATACATAAAGATCTTGATTATTATGAAGATATGTTATACAGTGGCGTTTTTTCATTATCCAACCAGAAGCAACCATGACTAAGGCTATCTTTGCCATCTGATCTCTGAAGACGAAAATAATCTTAGCCGCGGTTGCTTCTGATTGCATAATGAAAAAACGCCCCAAGATGTTCGGAAAATCGCCCTTAATACTTCAGAAAGTGATTCGGGATCTAAAAAGTAAAAAGCTATATAAATATAAGCCTTTTCCGATATTATAATCACTTTTACGTTAGAAATTGAAATTTATTTTTCATAATTATGATTAAAATTTATTTCATAGTCTACATTCATGCTGCAGGTTATTTTCAACATTTTATTTACTTTCTATTTAAAAATATTTATTTATGTTTATCGTTGCTTTTAAAATAATGTAGTAATCATATTGACAAATAACGAAAAATTAAAAATAAAAAGTACAAAAAATTTTTTAACCAAACATATAGTTATTTATGTTAAAACACTATGAAATGAATTATGATTGTAATTATGAAAAATAAATTTTAATTTTTTAACATAAAAGTGGTTATAACTCAAAAACGACTTATTTTCAGATATATGTTTATATAGCTTTTTTCTTTTTTTTTGAGTTCTGAATCATTTTCCGAAGTATCGCAACCGATTCTTCGGACACCCTGTATATATAATTTGCAATTTTGTTCAAACTGTATTATTTAACAATTTATAACAGTAATAATCCGTTCAAATTTTTAATCATAATCTATTATAACCAATTTAAATACATAAAATTTATTTATTAACTATTTTAGTTAACTGTAAATATTAGTTGCGTTTAGCAAAGAAAGCTTTGCAATTATTGTAAAATTCTTTAATTATTGATTGATTGTTATTCTTAGTTTGTGGCTGGATCTAAATGTATAAATTAATTACTATATTAAAGAATCTTACAATAATTGCAAAGTTATTTTTTCTGCAGAATTATTAATCAATTTTATCAAATAAAAAGTGTTATTTTATACACAGTAAATAAAAAAATAGAAAATGCAATTATGTAATACAATATTATATGCTAGCGACCTTGTTTATTGCCGCTTGAACGTATAAATTCCAATCCAATGTGTGCAGCATAATCAACTGCTAGTCCGGCGCACAGTAGGATCATAATGGTTGATGATATTTCGATAGTCAATCCCAGAAAGTACATCGAGCCTAGAAGATCGATGAGCGTGAATAGTACACAGCACATCACCCAAAATGATGTAAGTAGATTTCTAAGTAGGACCAATGTTACTGTTCCTACCGCCATTATCTCTAGACTCAGATTCCTAATCAATTCTTCACCGATGATCTGTAAAACCGATTAATCAATTACATAAATTAATTTATGGATTAATACATTTGAAAATATTCTAAAGAAAAAGCTCTCACTTTGTTCGATGCCCATGATATATAATCTAGTGAATAAATTGCAATATGATCGTATCCCTGAGTAAAATTCACCGATTTTATGGCGTCCCTGATAGATTGCATAGCCCGTATTTGACCGGACGACGTAGTTATGGGAATGTGTTGCACTGGAATCTGTGATGTCTAAAAGCATTTCTTGTGAGAAAACGTTTTGCATTTACAGATTTCAACATTTATTGTTTTCTTTAACGTACTGTGATATTGTAGTCGTTAAACGGCAGCTTATTGAATTTCATATTTTGAATGTACGCTTGGCCTTTCACCGTAAATAGAAGAAATTCCGTAAGTGTGTTATAATACTCGTCTCTATTCTCGATAAAAACTACTGGCAAATGAGATATATAATGTTATATTAGTAAACCCTAATTTACGAAATGTATATGCTACATGAAAAATATACCTTTGCCAGTACTGTCGAGCCATTCCTCATACGCCATGAACCACGGGTCCAAAGTACGATTATAGACATACGGATTTTGCTTAAGATTGTCCACCAACTGGAACAATGCACTGCGATCTTCATAATAGTCTACGCCCGTCAGGTATATATTGACATTCTTGCCGAACTTTGGAAAATATTCCGTCAATTTGTTATTAAATCGTATAGGATAAGATTCCTGATTTAAATAGACGAGCGGATCAAAGTTCTGGTTCAAATGAAATATCCCCCACACGTTAATGCCTAACAGGATAGCAGTGACTAACAAGATGATAATTTTCACCGATGTTCTCATCACATAAGGCCCGACGTATTTCTCGAAAATAAATCGCTGAAAGTTTTGCTTGGTGCATTCGTTTGGTTGCCAATTGGGTCGCGGCTGGCAACAGCAACCCTCTTTTTTCGCCGCTAATCGTCTTTCGTCATATACAAGACAGCTGACAAAAAACGTGATCTCGTAGATATAAAGGAATAGTATACCCATCGCGGCGAATATACAAAAAGACTTCAAAAACGGCATCACCGTTGTCATGCCGATGGCGAAGGCTACCATGTTGGTAAATGATGTCACGGTAATGGACATACCTGTAAAGATAAGTAAAATATTAGTTGAGACATTATATGTATAGATTATTTCTCCCCTCTCTCTCTCTCTCTCTCTCTCTCTCTCTCTCTCTCTCTCAAAAGCTTTTATTTCGACGATTCTATTAGTATAGTGTCTTCACACACGATCGTATATTTTTATTTTTAATCCGTATACTTCTCAATGTTTCCGAAATATATTTAAAATATATTTATATGAATGAGAAACATAACATAAAATAGTAGTTTCATTTTATTTGACAGTCAAAAACAACAAAACGAGATTTTATCATACCTGAGACTTGAATGGACTTTGCTATACGGGAGGGGATATCTAAGGACTTGTCCGTCTCTGACGTAGTTTCAAGACTTTGCATGATGATGAACATATCGTCGACGCCGATACCAAGTAGCAGAAATGGCAGGATCGGATGCACTGAACCGTAGAAAAATCCCATATAGTAGCATATCCCATAGGCCGACAAGATAGCCTGGCCAACCACGGAGATACCCATGAGGGATAAATATATTCGTTGCTGCATCGCGTTGCACCGACCAATCATTATAATTACGTAGAACGTGATCAGTGACATGCCGCAGAATAACACAGTCATATTACTGTTGACCACTTCGTGCAACACGTCTTGGTAACTACGTAGCGTCACTGCGTAGATCTCCATACCTGGCGGCAGGGTACGATTCGAATGTAGTACCCTCTCGATGAATTCGACCTCCCATTCCGGTGACTGCGGATTTGACTTCTTCAGCAACCAATACAGAATTGTCGCGTTCGCGCTCTTTACTCTCCCGTTTTCATCATATTCAACACCGCCCAGTAACGGCACAAGATCTGATAATATGTTCTTGGTATTCCTGCAAATAAGCACATAAAGAGGAAATAAAAAGATACGTACAAAAAAAAACATAAAGCCATTATATACTGATCATGCGTGTATTTCATCGAAATTAAAACAAAGGAATAAAGTAAGTATAATTAAATCAATGTAGACACATATTTATACCAAACTACTCGAAAAATAAACATGTTTCTTACATTTAAAAATAAAAAATATCTTCATATAAGATGCGTCAATTTATAATATGCTGTAATCTGTATTTTATAATATTTGAGAAAAAATTTAAGCAAATTTATTGATTTTACTGTTTAAAATTCCAGCAACTCACTTATTTTGCAGAGTCGCGGTAACATCATTCAATATTCTAGTTTTTGTCAATTTCTCTATATTTCTACCGTCCTTATGCCATATCTTTAGGAGCGATTTATGAATACAAGGCTCCTTCGCCATCGTACTGTTTATAACAGGTAGATATTCTTCGGGAAATTCAGTTTTATTCATGGTTTCCCATTTATCATCTTCTTGGAACCATGTAAAATATCTATAATACAAATATTTTATATGCTATATAAGAAAATTTATATAAAATAATTATATACTTTTATATAAAGAAATTATTTACCCAGCGCATACATCTTCCCAAGTATTATTATTTACCACTATATTCGTCACATCTCTCTCGATATCTCTGATCTACAATTACACAATCAAATATTATAATACAATTAAAAAATGATTCGTAACGCGTTCCTTAATTAAATGAATATTACGAAATATATAATCGCGAGTAATTAATTAAAAAGATCTTTTTAATTTAATTGTATATGCATATATATACATATATATATATTTAATTTAAAAGAAAATATCCACGCGGATATATCAATTTGATAATCAATAATCACTAATTAATTTTTATTTAAAAAATATCTTAAGATATAAGAAAAAATTTTATTGCGAAAGTTTTTCGAACGGTGATTGTGACGGTAATTAGTTTAACTATCGCGGAGAGAAGTGTGCATTAATGTAGAAAAGAACCTTCGCTGATACTCGTATAATTCATGATCGCCTATGTACCGATCGCAGCACTTCAGGATCCAGCACGTTAGGGGCAGTGACGATAACACTTTCGTGTCTGAGATCGTCTCGGAAATGCTCCTTCACCCATGCAGCATCTTTGCGAAATACAGAATCGAGTGGCATATAGAGCTCTACTTCATCAATCTCTTCCTTCCAGAGTAACAGTCCGAGACCAAAGACGACATTTAGGCACAGGGAAATTATTAGCCAAAGCCACGGTTTTGTAGCTATATTAAATCCGATCCTGAAAGATACGAAAATAAAGAAAATGAAAGACAAACTAATTAAGATAAATAAAAATAAATGAACGTATAACATTGACAATCGTAAAAATTTAAAACAATGAATGTATGTGTATGTAACACACAAGAAAAAATAAATTTATTGAAGGACTTACTATAACAGAGTGTATTAATCCACATTTTGTAAAAACGGAGAAAAACTCTAAAGTTAAAGTAATGCGAAAAATACATTTATTTTTCGTTTTTACAAAATGTGACTTAGCTCACTATTGCAGTATAAGTCCTTCAATCAGTTAAATAAAAATTAACTCGATGGAATGTCAATTTCGTATTCAAAAATGCTGTTATATGAACTTAAATACAACGTCAGACGGACACTATAGATACAATCATATAAATTCAATCCATGATCAATATGATCATCAGACAATGGTAATCGATAAGCCGACTAACGTCGGGGACAATGATCTATGAATTATGATGCGAAAACACGCACGAAGAAAAATGGTTTGATTAACTGGAATTTCGATGGAAAATGATCCAGAATTCTGGTTTTTACTAGATTTCTGATTATATTAGAATTCAAATAAATTTAACTAGAAATATATAACAGACTTAAAATTCTGAATCATTCATTTTCCAACAAAACTAAACCAAATATTTTTTTCCGTACAGACATCGGGTTTACTGATTTTGTGTGTGTAATCTGATTACAATTTAATTTGTCCTATATATATGTAAATAATAATTATATTGATAGTACAGGATATTTCAGGATTTTTAACGAACAACTTGCGGGATTATATTCTATAAATGCAAATAAAAAACAAAAAGGTTGAATGAAGTTTGTTGCATAGAAGTTAAAAATACATTTGGTGCAAAATTATACACAAATATTAAAAAGAAATATTTTGGTGGCATTATGTGGAACATTAGCATTTTAAACGTTAGCAGTTATTATTTCACGACAAAGAAAATCTAAGCTATTCTTTTCGAACGTACCCATTGTCTCAAGATTAAAAAATATTTACGCACAGGTCTAAATGATACTGAATCGTTTAAAAATAGTAAATATGATGTGAATATACATGAGATAGACATGTTCAATCTTTTTCATATACGAAATGTGCCTACACTTTAATATTCTGTATAATGGAGCCCTCTAAATTTCTTAGAGTAAAATCTCACTCTATAATGGTAATTGTACAATATGCTCTTTGTTTTCTGTTTCTTATCGTTTGTCTTTTGCCCACTCTTGCCTTTTTGACCAAAATCTCGCTCTAAAAGAGAAAATACAGCCATTTTTGAAGAAGAGTAAAAATACGCCTTGGAAAAGAGAACTTGGAATTTTTATTCCTTTTTTGTGTGAGATTTCACCTTCTTGGAGTGAAATTTCCAAAAATGGCTGTATTTTCTCTTTTAGAGCGAGATTTAGAGAGGAAATCCGTTATTTCCTAATTTTTTATTGTTGTAAATGTATTGTTTTAATATCCGTTATAACTTTATAACAAGTTATTTTAGTCAAACTTCATATAACATTTTTTTCTTATCACTTTCTTTCCACTTGTAGAATATGCTCTCGTAGTGTATCAGAGATACCCTGCACACGCGTTGTTTGAATTTATAAAAAGCTTGAGATTTTGAGACTGAATTCGCTTGTAGCCTTACTGCAAATTAGATATTACATTCAAGGTGACTTCAGAATTGCACGCAATCAGATAGTCCCGGTCGACACGAGATGTAATAACTTCTTTACTAAGCCTGCTATCATTTAGGTCAATTAAGCTGATAATTAATCGCTAATTACAGATCAAGCAGATATACTGTCGTATGAATGAATAAAATTTTTTAAATTGTTTTGCATTACCTTATGAACGAGATCTCTTTGACTCTTATCGTCAGACATACTACTTTAAAAAAGTAGCGTAACAAAATTTCAAAAAATTATCTAATATGATGCACATGAAAAATTAATAGTTTCATGAAACATATGCTATATAAAGATAAATAAGATGCATGAAGAAATAAAAACATTTGGATAAATATTATTTAAAAAAATTTATTAGTAAAATTATATACATATATCGAAGATGGTTGTCAAATGCATTAACATTGCAATACATTTTCAATAAAATTTAAAAATTAGCTTCCAACAAAACGTATTTTTTTCTCATACGTTTAATAGTACTAGTTTACAAATTTTAAATATTATATAATTTTTAAGAAAATAACTTTCTTTTAAAGTATTTTAGTTGAATTCGAATATATTGTCAAATAAATTTTATTAGATAAAATTTAAAATATACGACATATGCTAAATTTTTATTTTAAGATATAGTATTTCTTTCTGAATAATTTGTGTGCGATAAAAATGATGAGGAAAGCAAACGTTTCCATCAAGATTTGATGATAATCAAAATTTGAGAAACATTATCATAGATATTGGATACGAAGACGTGCTAAGGTGACTAATATTTACGTTTTAGTGCTCGGTGCTGTTACTAATATTTCAATTCATATGAAATCGATTCAAATTAAATCACGTACAAGTGAATGCTATTCGATTCATAAATTCAGAAAGATTTAATTAAGTTTTAAAAAAATGTTTTAACGTATAAATACTTGTTTTAGTTTACAAATTATTTTAAAACAAATGGAATGAAAAGATAAAAAAGTTCTTTCATAAGAGCAAAAATATTCATAAAAAACAAAAATTAAACGCTCTCGAACACTTTTCTCATAATCTAAATTCATAAATAAAACTTTACTATATATTAAAAAATATATAGTCTTTTTCATATTTAAAAAATCGGATTTAATGAAAATATTTCAATGACAGATTCAGACTCAGCGTCAAACATTAGATATTCTGAAGAGTCTTTATATACTCTTGCACAAAACCGTGAACTATATAGTGTCATTATACACATATAATTCTACTACACACTTTTAACGTTTTGGTGCTCGGTGCTGTTGCTACTAGAAAAACTTGAGAGTAATTTTGTCAATGTTAGCAAAAGCTGAAAAGATTTAGACTCCAAAAAATCTCCCTCCCCCTCGTCGAAAAAGATTTTTGAAACATTTGTTAAATCGTATTTTTTACAAGGCGAATGCTTGAATGAAGTCTATTTCTGTAACATTCCTATAGATTTCATTCGATAATTGCTAATAAACAATATGAATCGTATACGATTTCGCTGCGACATTACGAAAATTAGCTAAAACCCGCGCTAACCCAGTTAATACACGCGATGATATCTCGTCATCTACTTCTCTCGTTTAGAAATGATTATGATTATCTCGATGTATGTAACTCGAGAAAACTTACGGCGTTGCAAAAAGCGGATGAGCAACTCGAAGTTTGACAGTCGCGTATAATCGTAGTATATCGAATGCGGTTTCAAATTGAAGAAATGAAAGAATTTCTCTTTTTAAATAGCATAATGTCAATGTATCAAAATAAGTGAGATAAGAGTTATCGTGAATCGTATTAAAAAATATGATCATTTTTGTAAAGACAAATATTTCATTTGGACCTGATTTTTTCTTTGTCTTTCCTTCAAATAGTAGTTAATGAGTTAATAATAAGAATTCTAGAGACCTGTTTTAGAGATCAATAATAGTATATTCGTGAAATCGTGAAAGATAGCATAACTCCTCGAAATAAACATATCATACATATAATCATGTGTAAAAATTATTAATATTTTTTGCATTTTGATATTATGCATTTCCGTATTATGTACCGAGCGCATTATTCCTACTACCGCACATTTTTTTTCTTTCTCCGTTTACAGCGGATCAATGAAAAGTAAGTAGTATACACTTATCTTGAGGGCTATCTCTCGCAATGTCTGTGTTTAGTTTTGATAGTAGCACATAATTGTGTTCTCATGTAGGAAATCTTCCTATCGCATAAAATTAAGATATCGCATTTTCTTTCGTCTCGCTGTGTATCTCGTGCATATCGAGAGGTTGTTTTATTCATCCCACATACATATGTACTTAACACTATGTTGCAGAAATAGTATGCGTCATCAGACAAAACATATCTATATCAGTACCTCAGACGACACGCATTATCTAGAAGATTTCTTTATGATATGTTTCAGATATATTTTACTCTCTACATTCTTTGGAGTAGAATGTCACTAAAAAGTGAAAACCGAGCTAGTTTTGAAAAAAAGTGAAAGAGTAAACATGTTTATTCCAACAGATGCCTTTACGATGTCTTTATGACGTTTTTTTTTTTTTTAGACAAGCATGTTGTCTGGAAAGAGATTAACGAACATTTGTCGTATTTATTATAGAGAAAAAATATAACGCTCTTCTCTGGGAATTAGAGATCAAGGGAATTAACAAGGCTTTAAGAAGACCTTGAAATGTCTCAAGGTCTTTCTATGACTCCTCCCGAAGGCCTCTCCCTTTGATCAGTCTAATCTAACTCGTGGCTGTTCGCGTTTATTCTCCGTCAATCCGTCGTAGATGGAAAATAAAGATGACGTGCAATAACAAGTATGTGAATATTAGGAATAGCAATTTAGATATTAGCAATACTTACAAATATTGACAATGTAATGTATTACATTAATATGCATTTTGATATTTTTAACACGCGCCAACTTTGACACACCCGTCACTGTGAGTATATTTAATTCTTCGGAATAGATTCCGATTGAAATTATTCTATTGTTATCTCAATTTCTATTATGTTTTCTAGAAAAACGAAATAATTCCGATTAAAATCGATTCAGCGACTTGTTCCATGACAGATGCCTTGGAACGTAATATTATTTCTGAAAACATTGTTTTAATCTTTGAAATAGAGCGTAATAATTTAGAATAATTTTCTGTTTTACAATCTTATTTTTCGCAATTTCTTCTTTCACGTAGACTAATACGTGATCGTACTACTACATTTATACTAAGTTCAAATGTTGCAGTTCTTAAAGAAAATAATACTAACAACAAACAATTTAGTATAATAGGTACCAAAGATTCAGATATGTATTTCTTATTTAACGTCACAAAAAATATATGTATATTTCTATTTAAGTGACTCGATCACAATGCTGCGTTGGATGATTCTTATAATATTTTCGTTTGTAGTTATTCTATTTTCCAAGTAATATTACTTCATAACAATTGAAAACATTACAAAAATTATTATTGTAAAGGAAAAGGCCTAATGTATACCAATATTGCATTAAACACAGTAATTATATATCCATACATGATATCAAAAATATTTTATAATTTATACGTTTTTTTATAGGCAAAATATCACGGCCTAAACGAAAGATCCAGCGTGGATTATCAATGACGCGGCACGGAAGATAATAAATAGTAATACGTGTCTCAATGTATTAAAATTTATAATTAATTCTAGCATATATGCATGAGTATATTTCATATATATACATATATGAGATATATATACACAAATTCACACCGTCTTGATTTAATTTGTTTTGTTCTCTCAAGGAAAACGCGCTTGACGGATATAAACGATGAAAGAGTCACATATCTGGTACATTGACCACAAAAAAGTGAGCTAGACGACAGACATTGTTTAAGTAGTATAAATGCGATTCATGTGAATCTATGATGTAAGTTCTCCTTTTCTGCCTGCATTTAGTAATGAAACTGCAATATACATATATGTAAAATATTCCTACAGGCTATTATCTGGCCGGCCATCTTACCGCAGCATCATTCGTTATTCATGCAATTCTTGTCAGTCTCCGATCTGGCAATGACCCGTCTTTTCAAAGTCCTCGATTTTCAATATCTTCACGAGTTAACTTTTCTCTTTTCAAAGAGAACATGCGCTTATAAATGTATGACATGTAAGCGATACAAGAGCTATAAAAACATGAGCAGATTTTAGAGGATAGATAATAGATATAAATTACTGTGATGAATTCAAAATCCAAGTTATCCTTTTCTGTCTGCATTATAGTTGTGTAGCCGTATCTAATATATGAGAGAGTTATATATATCTGGCCGATTCATCTGACCATTGCCATTGCAGCAAGCGTCATTTATCATTTATGCGATTCTTGTCCTCGACTGACAACAATCTGTTTTTTTAACGTCTCCGATTTTCCATATCTTCTCAACAAATCAAATTATCAATTATAAACGTCTCGACATCTATAATTAAATGTTAAAGAGAAAAGAACACTCTTATTGTCTTGCTCGTTTCCATTTATGTATACCTTCTGCATTCCATCTCTTAAATTCTTCTTTTTTCTCAATTTATATACATACATGGAGTGGCAGTTTGGGGAATATTATGAGAAAATAGGCACCATTTAATATACAAATGATTTTTTTAAAGACAATACACTTTTAACGTTCAAACAGCTTGCGGAAACTCTATAAAAAGTCTCGTTATTTCACGATTCCTAAATGTTTATAAATCGAGTCTCTTTTATCACCTTAAGGTTAATTCTACAATATGCTTTTTTTTTCCTGTTTTTTGCTATTTGTCTCTGTTTATCTCTTGCCTTTTTGATCAAGAAGGCATGAGACAAACAACAAGAAACAGGAAACAAAAAGCACATTGTAGAATTAGCCTTAATGTAGGAAACACACAAGATCAAAAGAGTATCTTTTTAAATTTCTTAAAGTAAAATCTCACTCTAAGAGAGTGAAAATATAGTCATTTTTGGAGATGAGCGAAAATACTTCACTTTTTTTTTTTTTTTTAAACAATGACAATTCTTACTCTTTTTGAATGAAATTTCATTCCAAAAAAGAAGTGAGATTATAGAAAGAATAGAGTGTGTATCAATTATACACGAGTCAGTTGCGCACAAATCAATCACAGCGCAAAAAAAAAAAAAATAAATAAAATTTCCTATGCAGAAGTCGCTGTAATTGGCAGTGGGCAATTACAACAGTGGCAAGTTAATCACTCCCGAGATAAAAATTCAAAACAGTAATGCAACGTTAATTCAAGAGGTTTGTTGTCCGCGTCGCATACTTCAATTACACATTGCAACATGCTTTTACCATAGCATGTCATTGGAACAGTTGGAATAGATGCTATACAATAGAAACATGTTGGAGCGTGTTAAAACAAGTGACGCGACAAACCCAAGAATCGTCCTAAACTAAAGAGAAAAATAATGTCCCTTTTTGATAAATATGTGTTTGAATAGTGTCAGTAAAATTGCACAAATCTGTGATTGCTTGTATCAGCACTTTATCGTAAATTCGTCTTCAATGATTTCGAATCTACCGACCTTGTAATAACGCACGACAGTGCATATATGTATTCCTAGCAGTAAAATAACGATATTAATGGTAAAATAGCTATATCAATCTTACTTTGCGTTGTCGGCAATACGATAATATTATGTGATTCTACATCTATGGTATATGTACAATATATTATTATGGCAATACCCCTTCTTGGCTATTTTTGTAAAGTCAAAGTGAATAAAATTCTTCGTCTATTATTATGACAATATGTCGAGAACAGTACGAGTTTTAATGATGACGATTATAAATGTGGCGGCAAATTGCTGGTAAGTTACTTACTACCCGTAGGTGTCATATGTATCGTGAAGGCATCAAGTTGCCAATAAATGCGGACTCGCAGTTGCTGAAACTCTGATAACAATACGTACTTAGCAGACTCAGCAAGCAACAACAAAAGACACACGTGTTGCTACCTGGATATATTTTTGGTACAAAAACCATTAACTTAACTATTATTACTTTTTACTTAGCAAATATTTATATATATTTTCGCAAATAAACGTTATATTAATACTATATACAAACAATTTTTTATTTTTCTCTCAGTGTATATATATATATATATTTTTTTTTTTTTTAATTCAGAACTTCAGATAGAATACAGAATCATAATTAAATCATAATGATATCATAAGTCTCAAGTCATATTGTCACAACGTCAATTGATTCTTAAAAATGTATTTGTAATAACTGAGGTCACGATGATGCCCTTATGATATTAGATATGACTTGAGATTGTATGATAACAAAATTTAAGGCGATACCTGAAGATTATTTCTCACAACAAGCAAAACAAGCTAAACAATTAATATAAGCTTTTGTGCAAGCTAAACATTGTCAGAAATGTATTGTCTCTAAAAGGGGATTATTTTGAAGGATAATAAAGATAATTCGTACGTTAAATAAATGGTGCTTATTTTCATATAAACTTTCACCGAACTTTATTGCCACACCGTGTATTTTATACGGCCGTTTCGTTTCAACCGCGGAAAGTGCAGCAAAGTGCAAACGACCGGACTTAACCGGTCTCTATATGCATTCGAGCGAGATTGTTTTCGAGAGCTCGTTCTTTTTGCGGTCGCGCCGTTTCTCGCACTTATTTATCCGATTTAAGACGGGCCAAATCGCAGCAACGTGCTTGCGAAAAAGACGGGAAATAAGATAGCGGAATGTACATCACGGTTATAGAATATATATAAATATATCAACAGCAAAATGTAAATATACCAACAGGCTAAATGTGGAGCTTACTAAGAAGACGAGATTGGAACGTGACAATAAAAACAATAGCGAGTTCCTGTGTACAACCCAGACCCAGCGCAACCGGGACTCGTCGGGAATTGCCGGCGGGAATCGAGAGCGCTTAAAATCGAGCGGCGTTCGTCCCTCCCCCTCATTGCGCATCCAGGGCTCTTCCGGTTGGCGCGCGGAACCGACGAAGGGGGGAAAGGTGTGGACAGGGGAAAAGGAAATAATGGTCCCCGCACTTCCGCGCTGCACTCACCAGTGAAATATCCGATCGGAGTTAAAGTGGAAATCGAGCAGCAGCTTTTTACAGCGACTCCACGTGACGGCGATCGATCCTCGTCGTCGGCGCTCGTCGTCGTCGTCGTCGTCGGTCGTGGACGCGACGACGGTCGTCGTCTCCGTGATCGCCATCGCTGTCGTTCGCCCGTCGTCGACGCGAGTTTCCATTTCGGCGGTGGTGCTCGCTGCCGCGTGTTCGATTGTTGACTGGACGCTCCCGTGACTCGCTTTCTTGCCTGACCGACCGACTTTGGCTAGCCGTGAGCGGCGTGAGCGTGCGTGCAACCGAGCGAATTCACAGGGCGCTCGGAGGCGTCACTGCACCGACCGAATCCGCCGCGTCTCCGCGCGCTGAGTAATATGCACCAGTGTGCACATATGTAGCGTGTGTAGTATATTTGTGCCACACAGTGTACGCTCTACACGCTACGGTATGCCAAAGTATGTACCCGATAAGCACCGCTGACGACGCGCCGCCGCGGCCGTGATCATCGCGACCGATATATACCACCCAGACTCACCTATCCCGCGAGACGGCGACGTGCGCGATGAGAATATAATTGCGGCGAGACAAATAGACAATGGACGCACGACGACGACAGACGCGTCGTAGCTATACCGCGACCTATCGCCTATAATTATACATTGAGCGAGCGACGTAACGCGCCTCTCTCCTTTCCCGAATTTCATTCACAGAGAGCGCGGGACGCCTCTCGATTTCCGCGATAGCGGCGGAGGGGAGGAGGGGGAGGGAGGAGTCATTATGTAATGGAGAGCTCGGAGAGACGTCCGGATTTATTCGGAGGTTTCCGTTTTTCCGGACATTGTATTGTATGGAACCATCTCGGAATGCCCAATTATTTCCTGGATTTCTATTCTGCACTGCCTGATGTTCTCTTCTATACCCTCTTTTTTTTTTTTTTAAAGGAAAATGAAATAATTTTGATAACATATGTCCAATTTCTGCCGCGAGTTATTTGATTTGTTTTCGGACGTTTTTCGTTTAAGATTTCGATCAGTGTGACTCGCGTATACCGTACGCCACGATTTCTAGAATCACGACTGCTCCGAAATACGATACTTGCATGCATTCGATGCCTTTTGTATCGAAAAACGCGCTGTCAATCAAATTGAATTAGATCGCGTTCCCTTAGGTAACTCCGTGGTTCCGTAATCGCGCATATACATTATATTGTACGCACTACGCTCGCGGTCTGCAAATAGCGCCATCAATATGGCACAGAGACTTGCAGTAACATTGCTGCAACATTTGCAATAGAGACCCTAGGTTTGTTCGAGTCGCATGCTCCAACATGCTCCACAATATGCTCCTATCATGGCTCGTACTCACTCCAACGCGCTCGTTAAAACGAATAGAAGCTGTATATAACAGTGATGAGAAAAATAACAAATTTTTTATTAGCCTGTCGTTTGTCAATTTCAGTAAATTAGATTTTAGAATGGATGAGATTTAATGAAGTAAGTAATTATAAAAAGGTTTCCACCTATTACAGAAATTACAACGGAATACATATAGTTTCTAATAGAGGTTGAAATCTTAATGTTTGTTTTATTCCTAAATTTTCTTTCTATTGTGCGGAAGGCTTAAGATGTAATAAAATAAGATGTAAATTAAAATGACAGTACATACATCTACCTTTTTTTCACTCTTTTGTATTGACAAAATTTCTCGCGGCCGAACTCTGATAAAGAATCTCTAGTTTGCAATATTAGAGATTCCGCACAATAAAAATTTATCAACCCATCAGAAGCAGAAATATATATTCCACGCGGTTGAAATTCTTATTATCTGTTCCCTATTTTTTTTTTTTATTATGTAGAGCTCCGTATTATATTGTTCAAAAATTGCAATATCGAATAAAATCTGTGCTGTATGGACAGTACGTCACTCATTCGCATCACCATCAAATTCCAAAAGTAATTGATATCATGTTCTGCATTGTTATTCCCCTTTTTAATAGCAAATGGCATGAATCTTTCAAACAAGGGAAAGTGCAACTCACGATTACGGCAACGACAAGATGCATAATATATGTGTGTATATGCGACTAATATAAAAAAAATTCTCGTTATTGAAATATAAATTATATTATACGTATATGTTATTACGGTATTTTTTTAATCTCCACAGTGTTGATATAACGGGATTTATTTATATACGATAAGAACATTATCTGTAATATTATCTAGTAATATGTTTAGCTGAAACGAAAGATTCGTGGGATTCGGTGTAGATGCACCGGACAAGGGTGTGATATTCGTGCACCCCGAATGTGTCTGCCACCAAACGCACGGAGAGGACGGGTAACTGTTGGCATAGGTGCACAGGTGCACGGAAGTGGGAAGTGTAGATGGACGTTTATTACAGCCTTGGCACGAGCATTAAAAGAGGTAACATCGAAAGCGAATTTGCAACATTGTACGAATTAGCGTGAGACAAAATAAAAAAGATTAAGACGGTGAAAAAGATTGACCGTTTCAAAGTACTTCACGTTTCCCTCCCTCACTTTAATCAGACTTCGCCTATACGTTATATTTATTCCGTTAATTTTTAAGCTGACGTAAGTCAAAAAAAAATTTCATCAACTTCCGAGAAAAGCCTGACCTCAAGTTCGCGATCTTCTCGATACCCTTGACGGGATTTTGTCGTACAATTTCATTGCGACGTGTCCGAACGGTTGAGCTATCAAGAGGATAATTCTGGCGCGTGTTGACAATATCATATATTGCAAATTCACGTCACGTAGAATAAGCTATCCCGTTGAGTGCACATACATCGAAAGCACCGCAGTCTTCAATCTTCAATGTTTAACATTTACGAGAATTGTTCGGAAGAGTCGTTAAATTTTATTACATTTTTTTCTGTTTTTTTCTTTTTCGCACACTAATCCAGAATGAATAAGCGGTTTGCTATAGACGTGACTATATTTGACATATACGTGAAGATAAAAATATAAGTGAGTTAAAATGCGGATAAGCAAATTGCGTTTAATTTGACAAAAACTCTATCGTGTAATCATTTGAGTATCGGTCACGCGAGGATATACTTAGAATATCTGCTAATTTTGCAGTTGCTATAATTACATACTCTTATGTAATTTAGAAACTGTAATTTAAGAAAACTTCTTTAATAGATTGTTTCAAGAATCAGTTGAACAAAAGACGTCCAGTTTCGTTCGCTTTGATGTTCCGCTCTCTTGGTGTTCCAATTCTCGCCTTTTCCTGCCGGCGAGGAAATCCACGCATATCTACGCTCGTTACTTTATACTTTCCAAATGTGGAAAGTGCGAGAGAGTAGATGATTCGAGCGGAAACTATCGATCAGTAGTTTATTCCAAGATAATCGCCGACGTTGGAAAGTTCGCGACCCTGTCGCTTCCGAGTACCAGTATTTGATAAATCACTCGGATGAAGCCGGAGAAGTCGCGCACGACAGCACTTACATAACAGCTCTCGATGCATTCGCGTACAAGTGCACCGACACGACGCACTGGTGATTAATCATCAATAATACTCCCGCGCCAAGATTTCACTCGCCAAGACGCGTGGCTCGCGGTTTCCGACGCGTTCAATGAAATAATCGACTCGCGCTCGTTTCTACTACTTTTCAGTAGTGGATTAACTTTTACCTTGTTTTAACTTACTTTTTATCTTCTTTGAATTCGAAGAATTAAAAAAGAATTAACTTTAACCTTGCTTTAATTTACTTTTTATCTTTTTCTACTTTTAAGAAAAAGAATTGAAAAAGGGAATTATTTTTAACCTTGCTTTAACTTACTTTTATCTTTTTCTAGTTTATTAATTCTAATTCAACAATTAAAAAAGTTGATTTATATTAGTAGAAATAAATATCAGCCTGTGATGGATCGGAACTCTGATTGCATCAAAAGTTTCAGTTAAAATTTGCTTCTGATTTAAAGAAAGTTGGTTCCATTTCAAGTAAAAGTCTAAAATTTAATTAATTTTTTCCTTTTACACATTTACTTCATGTATAATCCAGTTTGAATTCTGTTGGAATTCATAAATTGGTATTGAAATTTAAATTTTGTATTCAATTCCGCGTGTGTAATTACTGTAATTAATCACGGAAATTTATAGCGACGCATATGAACGATAAAGAGTGCGTGAAATGACGCACATTAGTTCGTAACACCATGTGATTGCAATTATAATTGTACGCTACATAAACTGTATTTGGGATAAGCTGCATTCTATTCTTATTTTACATCTAATGAATGATAAAGATAGAATAATAGCGCTGATATCGTGCTTTTCGATATATATAATATATATACGTATATATTTTTTCTTATATAATTATATGTGACGAGGTCTGTTAATTTCAACTCGTTGTTTTACCGATAAAATGCATTGCATTGACATACCTTTATACACTACTACATCAATATCACTTGCACACATATACATAAATTTTCGTAGAACAATAGCATTTTAATTAGACGTCTGATTGTGAGTATAGTTCTAAAAACTTCACGTTGTTTGTTTATGTAAAGTACTAGTTTGTAATACTTTACATTTTAATAGACTATAATTTCGTAAGTACAAATTGCGGAGTTCTTATACCAAGCAAATGTTACGATATTGAAAGCTTTGTATATTGGCTAAGAAATGATATAAAGAATATTTCAATTTAAACAATTTTTTTGGTTCTCAGCATAAACTCCATCTCACAGACATGTATTAATGTGTACCTATATTTTAATTCTAGAAAAGGATTTCAAAATCTATAAAAGAGCAAAAGTGATTGTTATACAAAAATTATTGTGTCTAATCGATTTTTAATATTATTTGTGCATTTTATATTTCTCTTACTCCTTCAATATATAATTCTTTCGCATTTACACATTGTTGCATTCTTATTTGCATTCTTATTTGGTTGTAGACGTGAATTCATCAGCTGTTTAAGGTCTCTGCAATTTTTTTCTTTATCTCAAATGTAAAATAAGTTTCCCTGAGCACAGATTGGTTTTGGGAAAAAGAAAGAAATCACACTGTGTTAGATCTGACGAATATTCTGGGTATTTAAGAGAATAATCGGTTGCTTGGCGAAAAATTGCTACAGAGTACTGAGTGGAGTGTCTTGATGTAAGACGAAAAAACACTTTCCTCTGGATTCTCTCTCTCCATCCCTCCCTCTCTATCTATCTATTTCTCTCCCTTACTATCTTTCGGCCATTATCTAAACTTTAGATCTTAAAAATGGAATAGTCAGTTATTTATCTCACATTCGACTGTAACTGGTCAATTTCTTACGGCTTAGAATATATTGTTATAACACATGCTGTATCTTACACATATAATACATATACTCGCTAGATATAATATCGTATAATGTCTTTCTTTTCGCTAAAATCAAACCAGTACTCAAGAGAACCCGTTTTGCATCTGTTATTGAAATAAAGAAAAAAAGCGACAAAGCTGATCTTATACTGATGGATGATGAATTACATCATGCCTTTGATTGATATAAAATAAGACTGCAACGATGTATTAATGCAAAAGAGTTGTATATATTAAGTTATATAACTGATATATACGTATAAATTTAAGATATAACACCTTAATCTTGTTATTTAATAGATTCGTATGCATTTACGGAACGCGGATAACAGAACGGTATATAGATAAATGAGCGCGGGGTTACGATCGGGGTTAAGTTCGAAGTCTCGTTTTACAACGTGGTAACATTCCTTTCGACTATTTCACGTAGACGTATATTTATCGTTTAAGTGCAACTGTCCGAAGTTAATCTAAAGTCAATGTGTCAAATTAGTGCATTTAATTTTTTATTAGTGTATTATCAATCGCGATGTGTTAGGTGAGATGAGAATAAATGCTGTATATTTTTGTAGCGTGACATCAAAGTATTACTTATAGTCTTTTTAAAATCTCATCAGGCTCAGAAGAGGGGATCGCATTTTGGTCCAAATGTTGGCGCGCAGCTCTGAGGCTGCAACGGTGATGAACATTGCGGAATTAACGAACGGTAACTTCAGCGATTTGTTTCTGCTGCCTTTCGACATTGTCGAGCTGGCTTTCAAACGCGCCTCGATCTGGCACACTTAATCAATCACTATAGATTGCACCCTTTCAGAAAATAATTCCATCTGTAGTAAGCTCTTTAGCCTTCAGGGTAAAAAGAAGAGGATGAAGTTTCAATTTCTTGTTATTATCTACGTTGAAAATTCTGGAGACTGCTTATTTAATATATGGCACTTGCTTAAGGCACGTGTACAAAAAAAACAGAGGAAACAGATATAGAAAGCAATGAAATTATCTTCGAACATAAGAGAATTTAGAACGATCTTTATCTATTGCTATTTTATAGGAAGAAGATAAAAAAGAATGTATCTCGCTTTATCTTCGAAAATATACTTATTCAGCAATGCGTATAATTTATTTGCATAAAAATATAGGGTTACATATAGATAAAGTTTAAGAATTTAAAAATTAAAGTAATGCTTTGTAGGACGTATCCTATTTTTGTCGTACCGTATAAGTGATTGTATTTGATCATTGTATATATTTTTTCTTCTTTTTAATCCTGCGGAGCTTTTTAGTTCTTTTATTAGATTTAATTTTTTTTATCAGAGAATTTACTCATCAGTAAATATATTCAAAAATAATTATTTAAATTTTTTCATAAAAATGAGGTAATATGATCTTTAAATAATTATTCGAGTAAATTATTCAGTAATTATTGATCAAATAAAAAAGAACAAATTGGCAATTATAACAAGAGTTATATTCGAGCAAATAACTAATTTCAATCGGGTGATAATTCAACTGTAATAACTTTTGATAATATCTCGATAAAATGATTTTTCTCAGTATTTAATAGACTGCTATATGCGTATATTACATAATTAGATTGTATATATAGTTCTCAAATTACAACACATCAGAAATATATGATTCAATCTTTCCATTCAAAGATAAAAATGATCCAAGTATATGGCAAATATTATTTAAGTAGAACTAATTTCAATCCCCTATAGAGGTGCTTTCGCAGATAATAATTTAGCGATAGCTTTGACACGATTGCTGCGAAATATTTCATACGCGCGGATAATATCTCGTCCCTCTGTCACGAAGTCTCATCGATACGAGGACACTTCCATCGGTGATAATTCGCATTTGTCCCCGTTCGCGACGCTTATGGAGGCTAAACAAATCTCAGCAGGTCGGCCGGGTCCGCCTGAGCCCGGCTCCAGGGGGGGTCAGATAAGCGAATTGAGTTCGAGTTCCGTGCCCCTAAGTAGGTCTTTAACCGTAGAGGACCGTTATTCGACTCGCGACCTTCGGCAAACAATTCGTCTGCAACCGTTTTGTCATTGCGCAACGATCGTATGCTTCCCGTGGCACTGCCGTCGACCGGATCTCGCGGCACAGTGTACTCATCCAGCTTCTTCGATCCAAAGATGCGATTATCGCGTTATGCCCCATTGACTCGGAGAATTATGATTGCGAAGACCGGCTTAGTGAGTTTTGAGGAACGTGCGCCATGATCGATGAATATCAGATAAGGATCGAATAACTGAACTTCATTTTTACACCATATTTTAACTGATGCTCATCCTATTATATAAAATTGTCACAGTATAATAATCAAAAGTTAGTAGGGCGCGACACAATATCACTGCTTAATCTTGTGAAAATGAAATTTAGTTTAATTGTATCGAGTCTTTGAACTAGAACAAAGTCTAACGATTAAAAAGTTCGGTAATTAATGTTAATATGAATTTAGACCGATAAGAATAATTAAATTTCGGCACGTAATATATACAGAAACAGATATAAAGAAATTCACACAGGATCCTGCTTTGACCAAATAATATAAGAATTTTTGTATTTAATTAGCATTAATTTTTTAATGCTAATTAAACATTTACATCTTCATTTTGTATATTTATGTCTTTATTTTATAAATCGCTTTTGCTCTTGTTTTTTTTTTATTATACCTTGTTCACATTATTTTTATTTTTCTGTTTTTATCGGTATAATTTTCATATTTTTTGCTATATTTAGGGCGATATTCAAAGCCCGTTCTTATTTTAAGACCATTTAAAGTAATGTGTCAAGATGCTAATATAGTCTTCTGATTGATTTATGGCTTAAGACTTGATGGCTTGAGATCTTAGATCGTCTCAATATAAAAATCAACTACGAATGTCAGCCTAACTCGTTTTTATAACTTAAATTCTATTAGTTCTTACAGGGCTTGCCCTAAGTCACTAATGAATGCACTCTCTCTATTTCTCTCTCTCTTTTTTCTCTGTCTCGCGAGAGAATTCCATCCTCCTGAAAAGGAACTATCACTGAAGAAGGAAGACTACGAAGGCGGCCTTCGCCTTCGCTCTATTCATTTGCATACGTATAGATAGTATCTGTATATAATCTGTTATCGCCCACACGGATTCCTGCTCTCGCTAACATCCTTTTCCGGAAATACCGGTCGACTAGACGGTCGGTCAACCTTGGAATGTTTTGGGAATATCCGATGACTCGTCTACCGATTTCTTTTTTTTTTTTGGCCTGATTGCAACCGGTCCTCCCACAGAATGAACGAATAGCCGAGTAATTATATGAGGTAAACTGGCGATTGCCGACGCGGCCAAGGTGTCAAGGTAGGGAGTTTGCTCCTGAAGCGAAGTGAATGCCTTTCCCGGCTGGTTGGTCCCGGCATCTCAGTACTCCTGGTGCCGCACCGACCGATGGGACTCGTCGTCTCTTCGCGTGCGGTCGCGATTAAGAAGGGCGAAGGTACGGTCGTTCGGCTGGCGGTAAGGTGATCAGGTCAAGTTCAACGATCGGGCAAGCTGACCGATCGATCGCGCATCACGTCGTTGTCGCGGCCGATCTTGGGACGAATTATCGCCTTAGGTGAAAATCAAGCATTAATCTCGGGATCTCTCAAATAAATCAAACTCTCGAGTACATCTCATTTATCGCTTCCCACGTACTATAGCCAGGAAAGTGTTCAGAAAACGCTTATGTCACTTGCTTAAACGCTTCCTAAGTGCTTTGCAGACACCGCTGTGCTACATAGATTGTGCCCGTTTACGGTATATATCCTAAAATATTGAATATAATAATTTGTAAAACGCTAAATCCTCTGCTTCAACGTCATCACAAATACACGCATAAATGGATATAAAAATATACATGTATAATGAAGTTTGGAGAATTCTACTAAAAAATTGGGATTAATGTTTTGCCAATCATAATTTGGAACGCCCGAGTGATTTCGGAAACTATTTTACATCCTACATTATGTTAATTAACCGCGACAGTGATTCTTCTTCTTTGAATGCAGTGTCATGAAAAACGTGCCACATAAATCAAGTGAATATTCTTTTCCATAGGAATAAATTTGATAAAGTGAACCACTTAAAAATTAAGTCCAGAAGTTTGTGACAGTTACTTAATTTAGGTAATTATGATGCAACAAAAAATGTAATGCGATCATAATTATAATGATAGCGTGCAGAGCGGTAAAGATAGCGACTAATTATGTGCGAGTTGAGTGCGTCTGAAAAGTACTCGTATTATGTGAGGATCGTTTTATCGTTACGTATGATATCAAAGATCTTTGTAAATTGAAAACAATATGAATCTTTCACAATATATTTGTTATTAGAGGAAACACGCAAAATTTACGTTAAATATTCTATTATACTATTCAATATCTTTCAATATTCGCTTTATTTATAATTTATATCTCGATCTCTACTTATGTTAATATATTCCTGTTAATATTGTATATTCTTGTCATCAACCATTAAATTTCAAGTAACACGAATAAATTAGGATAATGAGACGTATGATATATGTTAATGAGACTGAATGATTAAAATCCAAAAGATATATGATCTTTAATATCCCAAGTAGCTTATAGCACCTAAGAAGCGTTAACACAGTTTGAAAAGTGCAAAAAAGCGCTTTTTCAACGCTTAGCAGGTGCTACTCTGCAGTTGCTTGAGAAAAATAGAAATGAAATATTAAATTAATTAAATATTCATGAGTGGTTCGCTTTCGTGTATTATTGATTCTCGACCTTAGATCGAAAGTATAGGATGAATGAATGGAGCAATATGTTCCATTCTACAGATGCCTGACCGAATTTGGGGTCAATCGCGATAAATTAGATTGATATGAGTGCACTATTGAATTTCGGTCGTACACTGAATACCCAATATGGAATTAACGGTTTTAGAAAGGCTGCGAAATAGCCAATGGAACAAGAATCGCGCAAGGAATGACCATAAAGTCGTAGAACAATTTGCGTCAAAAACTAATTTTCGAATAGACACTCGCACAGAAAGCTATATTTCTCCTGTCGTTATTCGTAACAGTAAAACTGAAATATTAACGCGCGATAATATATCTGAAATTAATTTATCTTGGGTTATAATACGACAAAAAGACGTATAATTAAGTCGTTGGCATTTGAAAAATGAAGAGATTAATTCTCGTGTTAAATATATTAGT
The DNA here is from genome assembly GCF_001594065.2 of Cyphomyrmex costatus. Taxonomy (NCBI): domain Eukaryota; kingdom Metazoa; phylum Arthropoda; class Insecta; order Hymenoptera; family Formicidae; genus Cyphomyrmex; species Cyphomyrmex costatus. The sequence goes on from NW_017280199.1 coordinate 362,186, forward strand.
CTTCTTTTACATATGTTTTTAGGCCGATATTCATAACCGATTCTTATTTCAAGACTATCTTAAGTAATGTCTTGAGATGCATAATGAAGTCGTTGGCCGGTATTCATAGTCAGTTCTTATATTCAAGACCGTCCTAAGTTCAATTTTGAGGTGTCATGAACCAATCAGACAGCTGCATTAGCATCTTAAGACATTACTTAAGACGATCTTAAAATAAGAACCGACTATGAATACCGGCCCTTGATTGATTCGTGACATCTCAAAACTGAATTTAAGACGGACTTGAATGTAAGAACTAACTGTGAATTAGGCCTTAGATATTTCTGTCCAAACGTGGTTATTAAATAAAATTAAAGGAAATAACAAAATTAAATATATATGAACACGTGTTATAATGATTTAGCTAATTTAGCGAACAATTATAGACTTGTTCAACGTGCGAGGCAAAACTTTTAATTGTTATTATTTTTCCAACGCGGCGGCACGTCCAGAGTATTGATATAATTTTTCTTGTACAACAAAAATGTGAAAAGTGAACATTTTTACGTATGTATATACATTTACACACATACATACAAAAAATTGTACGTTTCACGTTTCCACCCTAAGGAAAAAGTTACATGATTGATCTCGAGATTCAGAAAAGTAGGTAGTTCTCAACAAATGTCGCAAATAACTGGATATTCTTTTATCTTATTGATGACATACGTCGTCAATAAGATAAAAGAATAAATAATTCGGGCGAGGAATAGAAAAATTGAAAGAGATTTGTCGAGTCAGGATTCTTTAGCTTCCTCCATTAAACATGAAGCATTGAACAAAAGAGTGCATCTCGCGCATCGCGCTCTCCAACATGACGCAGCGATCGCGTACGCTTTCGAGCATATCGCGTTGTATCGGGTAAACTTGAAGCCCAAATACTCTCTCTCCTCGAGGTGTGGGCCAGCACACACGTGGCAAACGTGCTCGTGTTGTTCATCACTCTCTCGCAGAACGGCTTTTCCCTTCCGTTTCGAGGTCACGTTTTAACATGCAAATACTTTCGATGCACCGTATCTTGCAGCTTCCTGTCTCAATATTTTCATCGTTTCAAATATCCACGTGATGTACAAAATATCAGACGTCTATTTTTTTCTGTAACATTATCTTGATGTTCTGAAATATTGAACAATTTTGGTACCAGTAGTGCGTTGACCCTCATTGACTTGCAACAAGTGAAATTTTAGAGTCAAAGGGAGGGGAGGGCATTGACTTACAGCAAGTGAAATTTCTTTTAAGGTCAAATATGAAAAGAAATAGAGTACTAAATTATTATTTAAATTATTACATTGAAAAAATATTATTTAAATGATTCATAAAATGTTTTATTTAAAATTATAAATATTAACAAAAGTAGAATAATATAATAGAATCTATTTTTTTTTTATATTTACAGAGTAGTTTTTTAAAAAAGAAGATTTCAAGAGAAAGTCGTGGTGTCCCCTTCCTGGGGATCCGTCAATGCAATGTCCTGGTAAAATTTTGAATATATGTTAATGGAGAAATCTTACAAGTTTTAAAATATTCGAAAATGAGACATTATGGCAAATTGGGTTAATTAAATAAAATCGCAAATCACTGAAATTGTCCCCGCGCGTTTCGTTGATTGCTCCTCGCCTCTTGATCGATGAAAGTGTCACGCTGTCAACGACTTGTAAATGCGCAAAGCACATTATCATACATATTTGTTGTAATGCCTCGATCTATCTCTTCGATTGCTCTCGCATCTGTCGAATCCGGTCACTAAATGATAGCCGCTGTAAATAATGCAGGCAAAGGACTTCGAGGCGAAATTGCCGCGAGCAGACATTCTCCTGTCCCGTTCCACTTACGCGAGTATTAAGAGACAATCGTGATTATGTGCTGTATCCCGCGCGAGCATCATTTCTTTCCTCTCCAGTATGTTAAAAATCTCACGCTCATTCGTTTCACTGGAATAGCGGCAGTCTGATTGCCGACTCTCTTGACTGAATCTCGTCATTAAAATTTGCTGAGAAATTTCGTCGTTAGCAAAGTTTCACTGAAATATATAATAACGATTTAAAGATGGCCGATACAGCAAATTTGATAAAGAGAGCTATTATATGATAGATATAAACAATTACAATTTGAAATATATTGATGAAGATGAACTTAATTAAATGAAAGAAATTTTATTTTTCGATCGAAGTGGATCACATAATAGTAACTTAAATAATTGTGAATTTATTTGTAAACATATTTGATTCTGTAAACTACGTGCCAAAATCTTTTTCGGTCTTGAAATGCGATCATAAAAAGATAACTTATATAACATTATTGATATTTTTCATATTATATTTCAGATTCATTAAAGTTATTTTTTTTTATAGGATCATGATGAGGCTCGCAATCCTCTTCGTCCTCGCGATCGACTTGGCGAATAGCCAACTCAATTACGAAGGAAATCCGTTTACTGAGTACACCGAATACATCGCAGAAGAAAGCAATCTTTCCGAGAGAGCCGCTAAGAAGAATGACGTTTCAATCGACCTCCCCAACTCTGTAGTATCGTCTCATTCTCAGAAGCTGTATCCGATTGTAGAACCCGAAAGCAATGGGCGTTCACATCAAGCGGTGGAAACCAATCTTCTCAAATCACAGATTTCGTCTTCGGTTCAGACCTTTCAATCAGATACGTCCGCTCGACAGTTTCAAGACTCTTCTGGAAACACACCGATCAGCCAGGCGGAGGTCGCGCTGAACACGTTTCTGAATTCCAAGACACCCGAGGAATCTCGCTTATCTCTCGATCATTACCTTCGTAGTCAACAATCGCCGGAGGTTCAATCGCGATCTTCGGATGCAATCATCAATCAGGAATCATCGAAGACAATTGAGCCGCTCAATCCTCAACCAATTTCCCATGTCGAGCAACAACAACAGTTGTTAGTCCCTCAAGTGAACCAGCAACAGGTGCAGCAAACGTCACAAGTAGACCAAGTCCAGTTGGTGCCGCAACTAGTGCCACAGATTGATCAGCGGGAACAACTGTTACCGTCTGCTGGCCAGACTTACGGCTATGTAGGACAACCGGCCATGATACAGGCGATACAGCCAGTAATCAGAACACCAGCCGGAGTTGTCCTGGGACAGAAAATGCTGCAACCAGTGCCACTCGTGCCCGCTTTCCAAACCAGGAACGATATAATAACGCCGGCAATGTGGCGAGAAAGAATGAGGAGGCTACGTGGGAAGCCGTTTCCCTTTGCGCAACCTAGGATTGGACCAGCATTGTATCAAGGACCAATCGCAGGTGAGGAAACATATCTTAGAAAGAGAAGACAATGAGAGGCAAATAGTCTTAGATGCGAGAGAATAACACTTTTTTATAAATTGTGATTCAACAAAGAAAAAACTTTATGTTCTCGATGGAAGATTTACATTTATCGAGTGTTTATATCTATCATTATATATTTTTTTCTAAAAAAATAAATTTTTATTTTCACATTACAGTTTTATTATTAAACCTTATATAATAATAAAATTAAGACTCCTTATAATTCAAAAACACAAATTGGAGAGAATAAAGGGCAACAGGAGTCGGGCGCAGAAGACATCGCGCAATTAAAAAACACATTAATAAGTGTGACAAAAACTATTCGAATAACGCTCTTTTATTATGATAGTAGTGTTCTTACATGTTTCGGCTAATTTTTAGCCTTCTTTAGAGAAACAAACTAATTTATATAACTAATCAATACAATTTTTCAATCAACGGTGAGCTCCTCCACGTCGTGATAATTAAGATACAAAATAAATAACAGACAAAACTAAATGGATGAAAAAAAAAAAAAGAAAAATTGAAAAAATCAGAAATAATAAATTGTGAAAACTAATTTCCAAAAAACTAAGATTATAATAAATCATCCCGAGAATAAAGGAACTCACCACGATTACAAAGTATCGCATCGCAAACAATACTAATAATTAAAAACCGGTTTTTAATATGCTGGTCAGTCAATATCAAAAACAGATAATCAATTAATTAAATTTTAGTCAAAGGTATAGAATGAAAGAAAGCAGACAATCCATAAAAGCCAAAACAACTTATTACTGTGTATGTATAGCATTAACTGATCTCTTTTGATACTTGATCAGTCAATGTTATACATAATGTAAGAGCGCTACTATCATAATAAAAGAGCGTTATTCGAATAAATCGTTTTTGTCACTTATTAGTGGTGTTTTTCAATTGCGCGACGCCTTCCGCGCCTGACTCCCACTGCCCTTTATTCTCTCCAATTTGTTCTTTTTTTTAGTTTTATTATTATTCAATTTTAATTCTATTTTATTTTATTCATGTCTAAAAATATTTTTCTCAAGTGCGTAAACATTAGTTTAGCAGAAGTATGACCTTTAATTGATATTGCAAGAATGCGTATTATGTGTGTGTATTACGTCATGATGCATATTTTTAACAATTTGTGCAGAAAGAAAGAATGAATAAGCACTTTTTACTACAAATATTAAAAATGTAAAAATTGATTTATACATTCGCGGATTCTTGAATAAAATTTACATGATAAATAATGATACTGTATTTAAATGTATATATATGAATTTAACCTCATACATCCCGGATTATTTACCATTACTCAGTCACATGCTATCATAATCAGTTATCGGAAAAAATCGACATTCTTATACATAATAGAATAATTAACTACAAACGATAATTAATTGATAACTTTTTCTTTTAATAGTGACTTTTAAACAGACGTGTAGAATACACTTACCGCGAATAAAAATTGTAGATTTTTTATCCACAATGTTAATCGTTTTCTGGACATCTCAGTTCCTTTCAAGGCCAAGGCACCATTGGAAGTGATCTACACGAAACCACCAGGTCTTCATCGAGGACCGCCTATTCTCAGCAATCCACCGGTTCCCTATGAGGATGCGAGCGCCTGGTTTCCCGACTCCGATCAACCTCCTCCCAACAAGGACGTCTATTATTCGCAGTTGTACGCACAGTCCTACGATCCTCACTATTACAACTACATCGCCACGACTGGTAAGATCCGGCCGTATTTATACGGAAAGTTAGGCAAACATCAAGAAGAACAGGACGACGGTATCTGGTCGGAGCTGTATCGTGGCTTCAAGAAGCATGGTCTGAGAAATATCATGACGCCAACTTTCCTGTTGGGCATGACGCTACCAGTGGTGACTCTAATGCTCTCCGCCCTCGTGCAGAAGCGGTCCATCGCGCGATCCGACAATGCGAGGGAGTTAGCCCAGGAAGATGCTTTGCAAGAATACCTCGAGAGATTGCAGAGAGCGATGAAGTGTTACGGTAGAAATTCCCGAGACGAGAAGCTAGATGGATGCTAGAATCAAGGACGTGTCTCTACCTGTTATCAATATCGCACCAGAAAATTAGCCCCGCTATAGCGTTGAGAGTTGCATTTAGTCATTCAGACAACGATAACAAACGTAAACATTTGAAATGCTTTTAGCACTCAAATTATTTTAATATTTAAACCATTTATCCATTAATTGATATTAAAATACCAGACTCTTTCTCTGCACATTATTTTCTCTTGCATTTTCACTTCACTCAATGAAACTGATGTCCATTTTTATCAATATAGATTAACTTTAATCTCAGTTTAATTTATTCTTCGTCCTTTTCTTATTCTTAAAACTACAAAAAGATGAAAAGTAAATTAAACTAACAATAAGATTAAAGTTAATAATACATTAATAGAAAAGGGATTCAGATATGAATATTTGATTCTGAGATTCATTTATTTAATACTTAGTTCGAAGTAAGACCGCTGCGTTTTGCGATAAACATATGTGAGATTAAGAATTTTTATACTTGAATAAATCGTGATAATATTCTTAAAATCGCGCGTAGTTTGATATAAACGTGTATTTAGACGGAGACTGGCCACACTGATAACGTTCTTAGGAAGATTGCGGAAATATCATGTATTAAGAATATCGAAAAGAAAACTGCAAAGCAAATTACATCATAGAATTAAAAAAATAATTATAATCGGTAACGCATATACTTATAAAAAAAGCATATTGAAGTGACTTTTCTCAACTGAAGAGCAAGGTTTTAGGTAAATATTTTAGTTTCCGCGTACGATCAAATGACAGTTTCCGGCAGAAAATACTCATAAAAACGGAAAATATGGCGTAAAAGCGTTTTGCACACGTGATATTATATCCACTGCGCTAGTGTAAGTGACCACTGTAACACAAGTCTAATGACATGCGAACATGATGTATTATTAGTATATTACGTAAGATCCACGTCTCTCCCCTGTCTGTCGTAAGTCGTTAGTTGCAGTGTGCTAAAATAAAAAGAAGAAAAAACTGCTCTTCGTATCTTTTTCGGGTTAAATTTAGGAGAATTAAATAGCCAAAAGCAAGCTAGACTTGCCGATGTGCATCAAACACTGTGTACATATAACGTGTATCTGATATACAAAGATATATAATATGTAATACACTTGTGTTAATTAAAGCATATACTGTGCGTACTTCGTCAACTGTTCCTGACGCAACAAACAATTCCCACATTATCCATCAACTCCAGAAAATCAAACGCGGAAATCTTCCTTTCTTTTTTTTAGGAAGAGGAAAAGAAGAAGAAACGATAGTGAAATCTTCGTGAGAACTAAACTTTCGCGTTTCAATCATCGTGCACCTATTCACCGGATGAAGATAAATTGAAGGGGAGGGGGGGGGGAGGGAGAACCAATTACTAATTATCGCTCCAACAATATTAATTATTTATTCGCTTACATAAATGCGACGTCTCGTTTCGCAAGGATTACTGTTCTACGGCTCGAATAATTGAGATGTGTTAGAAGAGATAAGAAGAGCGATTTATCTTCACCCTGCGATGCAACCGAAGTGGGACTGAAGCTTCGAATTCTAATCTCAAACGCGCGTTGCAACCCACGCCTTTTATCGCGTATACGGTCGTCTAATTTATGAGCTTATTAATATATTAGTTCGGGCTAACGCGTAATTGACCTTGCTGTTAAATTGCTAATCCGACATTGCTCGCTGGAATTGCCGTACATTCAAGCTGTTATGTCTGTTGAAAAATATATCACGCAAGTTTTCGAGTGCATTCCTTTGTATTATGCAACGAGCGCATTCAGGAAAAACGATAAGTCGTGAAGTTTTGTCTATTTTTATCACAAGTACACAACTTTTTTAAATTCTGCTAGAGTGTATAATCTTTAAATAATTCAAAGTGATGTCTTTGCCAACAAATGTTACCTATTTTATAGTAATGTGACTATCAAAGGTTTTTTGTATCTTGAAAAAAAATTACATGATGTGTTTGAATACAGCAGAATTTAGTAAAATTTAGTAATTGTTTTGCAATTTAGTAAAATTTAATGACTATATCGAAAATAAAATCAATTTAGTTTGAACGATTCGAATGCAGAGTTTTCCCGCCATCTTTTGTTTCGTCAATGTTTATCAGTATTTATCAATAGATATACGAAAATATTAATAATTAAATAATTAAATTAAATATTATAAGAGATAAAAAATAGTTTTGGTAACTGTAAAAATGTAGAAAAAAGACGATTAATTGACAACTTGCAGAATAAATACATATTTGTACGAGGATGAGCTGTGTCCACGGTTTAGAAAGTAATACTAATTGGATCGACGTATCAGAATTAAGCTGGTCATGCCGGTTATGCCAGTTCTGTCCGGCGGAACGCAATGTTATGATACTTCTCCGATCTCAATCTAGAACACTAAAAACCTGTCAGCGTGTGTAAACCGTTAACAATAAAATGTAGGTCGCGTATATCAGAGTACCTGTTTTTAATTAACTAAACCAATAAAGCTGTTGGTTTAGCTAATTAAACGCAAGTGAATAAAAAGACCCTCCTATCGTAACTCGTAGTGTCCATCAAACGTTTTCATGGATTATAAACTTAAATTTACAAAAATATTAAATATATGTATGTAAGTACTAAAAATTATATTAAACATAGAATGTATTGTATAATTATATTATACATTCTATTGTTTGTATGATACTTATTAATTGAGTATTATCGAAGTTTTTATTGGAAAATTTCTTAATAAAATAATTTCTTGAAAAACTATTTTAGTATATACGTGTATATGAAAATTAAAAAACATCTAGTAAAATAGAAAATTAATTAACTTAATTATTAATTTAAGAGCTTATATTTTAAATGAGTATCATTCTTCACCCTTATTACTAAATTACAAAGATATGAAATAAAAATTTCGCGAAAATAAGATTTCAAATATTAATGGGTTGAATTAGCTATTACGACTTCTAACTTTCGTGACTAATATCAGGGAGGGTTGGGAAACTTACTTACATCGTATGAAGTTACTTAGCCGTCCAAACCGTTACCAAATTGATTGCAATCGAATTATTTAATCGAACGTTTGATGGCTCAGCTCAAGGGTCATGAGACCCAACCATCGTGTTGTCTGTAGCATGAATAATTAATTATACACTGTTGACAAGGCTAGCGTGCAAATTGTGCATCCTACAAAGTAGCCATTGCATGAAGTGAATACCGATCACAAATTTAAAAAAAAGTAAAAATACAAAAATTTGACATGATTAAAATATTTCATGGAATTCAATTTTTTAAAAACTATAAAGACGGTGGGTAAAATAAACAAATCTGCAATTTATTAAAATAAATTCTAATTTGCTCCATAAAAGTCACACTCTACATCATGAGAATTCTACATTTAATATAGTTAAAAGATATAATATGGATATTGCTCTCGATAAAACGCGACACTTTTTACACATGTAATAACTGTCTTGAATATAAGTGAGATACATCATACTAAAGTATGCATAATTATGCATGTATATATGCAATAATTTTATGTATATGTATACATATATTATGATGTATATAATATACATAAATACATATCGAATTTTTTTATTTAAATGTGTGTGTGTGTGTGTGTGTGTGTGTGTGTGTGTGTGTGTGTGTGTGTGTGTGTGTGTGTGTGTGTGTGTGTGTGTGTGTGTGATAAATATATCTACATAATGTAGATAATACATTTTCAAAAATTATTACGGATTATATACACATATTTTTACACACACACACACACACACACACACACACACACACACATACGTACGAGTATGTATAATGTGTATCTATGTGTGTGTGTTTGTACTTACAATTAGTATAGTGTATCTCTTTTTTCGTTAATTATTATGTAATGCTAGTGATAGAGGCAGAACTTTTATTGGCATGTGATCGATGAAGCTTTGATGATACCTCATTGTCGCGAATGGATGATAAGCCGGTTTGTTCACGATGTTCGTTTAAACCCTATTTAAGTGGTCAGTCTTTGTCTCGACAGACATTAAGCGTTGTTGATGATTATATTTGATCTTATCGTTGTGTTACAATCGCGTCGTGTAAGAGTATATACAAAATATAAATGTGCGCTTTTAACTTCGAATTAGCTCATCGTCAATTCATGCGATTTTTATAACTTTTATACATAAGATGTCTCAACACGCACAAATGGCACTTTAAGAATAAGTATTTTAGTTTAGAGAGTGGATTAATTTAAAAAATGTTTAATAATCCCTTCCTAAATTATTACCTACACAATTCGAAACTCTCTATATAAAAAAAGAAAATTAATTAAGAAGAATATACAAGAATTTGCTCTGTATAGAATTAAACTTCAGATCTTTAAAGTAGAGAAACGGTTCTAGAACCGTTATAAATTTAACGAGATTTTTATAAACTTTACGTACATTATGTTTACTTCCAAAAATTAAAAATATAATTTCGAAAAATAAATTTTCGATAATTTTGTTTAAAATTCATTAATTTTTGTAGATTTATTTTCGTGACAAAAATGTCTCTTAGCCTTAGTCTCTATTATAGCAACAAAAAATCTCTCTATACCTTTTTTATTTACTCGCATTCGTTAACAAGCTGCATTAGTTTCAAGACTAGACCTGACTATATACATATACGTGTATATATATGTATATATATAATAAAATATGATCTACTCATGTGTGTGTGTTATTTTGAGTATAGATTATACTTTGCATATAATCCTCAGACACAGTATATATATATTAGCTGCGAATTTTAAGAACAATCGAATCGAAATTATGTCTATTATTTAACTATTATGAAAACGTTACATATATTACTTTGCGTTGCTTTGCATTGCTTTGCGATTTGCATTAAACGAGGTGTAATGCACTATGTACTTTGCAGGCCAAATATGTTTAGTTCAGTTTACCATACAACTATATGATATAATAATTAATTACAACAACGCATATTTAGAGATGATTCATGTACATTGTGCAACGTCGATCATCTAATAAAATTTTGTTAGATAACTTTAAAATTATGTTCGGAACACATGCCGAACCGTTGTTTAAACAAGTTTTACTGTAATAGTCCTAAATATACTAAAGTTTATAATAAAAATCCTTTATATGTACATATACATGTAAAGGATATTCAACTGTATTTACAATAATATAGCAATATCGTTCTTTGTTTTTCTATCTATAATATAAATTAATCTAAATTTATTTCTTTTTCCGTGGTAATTCTTTTCTTTAATTGATACAGTTCGCTAAAACCTGTTCGTTTTTTGTTAAGTAGGCAGTTTAAAAGAATCAGAAAGATATAGAAAAAGGAGCAAAATAATATATAACTTTTATAATGTATTATAGCCTCTCCTGCTTTCCGTTTCTCCGCTGCGAAACGTCGTCTATAGTGAAGGCTAACATTTTCTAAAAAATTATTTACTATAATACTCACGTTATCTTGCACATTTCCTCTCTCTTCCTCTCTTTCTTTCTTTCTTTTTTTCAAGGATATAAGGATATAATTATCCCAAGGTTATCTATTATGCGCTAACTTATTCAAACTTCTCTTCCTTAAACGCAAGATTGATGGCTTGCCCGACATCTTCTACGATAAATGCCGGCTTACATAGACCATCATCGACTGGTAAGAAATCCCTAGGACTATGTTCGGGTATAAACTTGGAATCTCGTTGATGTACGCCAGTCTCGACTAAAATACTAATGCAGGCCTTGGTGTTGGGATCTCTTTTGTTTTTCCCAAGGAGTTTTTCCAAGCTGCGAGACTTAGTCCCCTCTCCAGACTCATAACGGGATAAATACTTGTCATATAGGTTTGCGCCAAAAATATCGGTGTTAATATTGTCGCTGTAAAAATGTATGTAGATTATATACACTATAATATTCTGTAATATATATATATATATATATATATAAATCATATATGTATAAACTGTTTATTAATTATTTATATATATAATTCTATTTAATACTACTTAATACACACCCAATAGCATAAATCGTATCAACATTATCAATACCAATGCTTTTGGCGTGATTAACGAGCATTTGATTGGCATGGTAATATGTAATTTCACTAGGTTTTCCGACTAGAGCAGCGTATGTTATGTCTTTACTTGTGACTTTTTTATACAAGTTTTCAAGACATAATAAAAAAGCACCATGGCCATATCGTGGAATCGGCGCTTCCGATGCCCATAACAAATCCATGTTGCATGCCAACACTGGAATGTGTGGATATGGAATAGCAGTAGGTAATCCCGTGGGCATTCCATTGGTAATTAGAAGATCTACCATTAATTGCAACGATGTTTCCCAGTTTATTGGTTCGCTCAAGAGCAAAATTCCTTCGATTTGTGGGAAATTTGGATCAATTGGACCACAAATTGGATTTCTTTTTTTTACGTTTATATAATCTAAGCATGGAAAGTTTTTCACTAGTTCCTCTATAGTTGTAGTCTTCTTGAAGCCCAATTCTCGTGCTATATCTGTTATTGGACCTTGACCAGATATGAGAACTTGTTTATTATGTAGATAATCAAACATTTGCAACGGTGAGTGAGCCAGGACAACTTGCGACTCCGTGACTTCGACGTCTATCCATTTTGACAGCTCTGCCGCTTTCTGACTACGCAGCGAATTCCCACTGTTAGTTACAAACAGTGTGGGAACGCGAAATTTCCCATTGTTCCCTTGAAGCCGTTTGAAAGATTCTTTTACCGGTGGCAGTATTTGTTTTCCACGAATTATCACACCATCAATGTCGAAAAGTAAACCAAAATTTGGTTTTGTACTTAAATGCTGGGGACAGAGAAAAAACAAATTTATATTATTTAAAACTAACAATACATTTAAATTCGTAAAACTTTTAAACTAGAAAAGGTGTAGTACTTAACATTTATCACACTAAATGATTTACATTTCTATCTTAAAGTAGTATGAAAAAAAATACAAAATTATTTTCTTTTCATAATGAAACATTTCTAAATTAATTTAAAAACATAGTAATATACAAAAGCATGTATTTTTGCAATTTGTAAAAAGAAAATACAATTTGATATAAATTTATTAAAATTATATAATAATTCTTTTAGTATATTATAAATTTATAAGTATTTTCTTGGAATAAAAATATTAATAATAAATATTAAATGATTTAACGGCCAATGAGCCGAAATAAAAATATTACAATTAAAAAGAGAGAAAACAAAGAAAATATATTTAGATTATAAACAACAAACAATGTTTCGACACCGATCATTCTCAACGTTTCGACACCGGTCATTCTCAATGTTAACAAATTATTAAAATATTAACGGAAATTTAAGTAATTCGAATATAGACAAAATATTACAAGAGAATCATAATTGTTTTCTTTTTTTTAGTAATGCAAATAAATAAGCTTTAACATTGTGTTGTTTATTAAGATGCTTGCCATAATGTAATCACTAATCATCAAGTCAAGGCCGCAAGTATGTTCTTTTTTTAAGTTGTCCATTATTTAAAATTCGTTGAGTAGTCATAAAAATCGTAAAACATAGTAAGCATCAAAACGGTGCAACAAATAAAGTAAAAATTATCTTACTCAATGAAGAAATATTGTCTATTGGAGCAAATTGCAAACAGATTGAAAAGATATGTGAAATGACGAGAGACGTGTTAAAAATATATCAAAAAAATATTAAGAAAAATAACTATCACACAAAGATAATTTAATTCAAATTAAAACTTTTTTATAAAGTGTGTCAAGAACTTTAAATAAGAATGCTTGTTAAGACATTTATCAATAAATCATTTATCAGTACGTGATAATAAGAACAGATCGACATCAAATGAGTGGATAAGAAAAAAATAAATATAAGACTTCTAATAAATAATATGATTAATATATGTCACAGTATTACGCCGTGAGAGTCAGTATATAAAAGTTGTATACATAAAACTAAAAATAATGTACCGTACAATGGCAAAGTTATGAAAGAGCATTATGTAAAATACGAATAATAATAACGTACAGTGGTGACACGTATGCGCGATCGCGTTCTGGAGCGCGCCGAAATAAAAAGGAAAAAAGGAAGAAGGAATAAGAAAGATCGATGGCCATAAGCAAAAGGGACGGATAGATCAATCGTCACCGATCATGACAGCCGCGCATAAAAAGGGAAAAAGCGAAAGTGCCGGGAAAAAAACTCACTCTGACTCCGGTAAACCTCGCGATGTCCATTCGCAGTAAGACGTTGGCGATCGCCATGTCTTCCCGTTTCTTTCAATTAGACGAACGGCGAGGCGACGACGTGCGTACGCGATTCCGTTCGTGAACGACCTCAAAACACTCGCAGGCCGCCCGTCGCGGCTCGATTATGCATAATGACACGCTTTGAGGTTATGTCGACCTCACGGCGCACACTTCGCACCTACTGTTTCGCACGTTGCTGCACGTGCCGTAAGAGGACACGATGCATGATACGAGGAATACGACGACACGCGATTGGAGGACGGGGAAGGGGAGTGTTTCTATCAGCTGTATTTCTTTGTTTACACTCTCTAGCGTTCAAAACAAGATGATCAATTTAATATTATTTGTGTTTTTGTAAAATATGCATAGAATTATTAATTTTTTATTATTTATATTGTGAAAAGGATTAAATTAGAAAGAGTCAATGATACGATTAAACGATCGTTCAAACAATTCATCGCTAATTAAATTTTACAATATTGGAGTTCGAGCAAAGTCTAATGTCCATTTCTATCAACACAGATTTACTTAAATCTCAGTTTAACTTGTTATCTTTTCCAGTTTAATTCACTTATTGTTATCTTTTCCAGTTTTAAAAATTAAAAAAAGGTAAAGAATAAAAGCGAGATTAAAGTTAATCTACATTTTTAGTATAAAATGTAAAAATTGTTATAAGAGATTGTTTCTGCACTTTTTTAGAGGCCTCGTGCGAAGAAGAGAGAAAGAAAAGAAAGAAGGAGAGTATACAGAATGAACAATAACAATAATAATGGAATCTTCCGGCCATTTCCAAACTTTCCTTTTCTTTTTTTTTCGACATTTTTAAATTCTTATTTATTTTAAGTGTTAGAATATACGAGAAAAGACAAATTGCTCCGATTGAAGCCGATATCATCGCTTGATATCAGCTCGAAATCGAGATCAATATTTTCATCGGAAACAAAAGGTCGAATTATCAACGTCGACATCCGTGATGTTGGTAGCGCTACTTTACTAGCGTTTATTATTTTTCCACTATACGCGGAGCAGCATCAACGGGGATAAATAAGGATGTGGCGCTGTATTGGCTGTACGGGACATCAGGGTGCATCAGGGTTAGGTTTGAACATCGTACACTCGTCGAGAGATTGGGAATTTCGTCCGTTCAAAATGTTTATTAAGCCATTCAAAGTCAAGACCAATTATCAGCTAAAAGGAACTGAGAGGTTCGTAGTATTTTTCGGACGTTTTAGTAATCCTTATTGTTTCAGTAGTTCTCGTTATACTCGTCTGTTAAACAAATCTTTGTTATTGTCTCCTTTTTATCAATATATTTTACATACATATTTTCTACAGATAATAAAAAACATAGAAAGGAATTTGGAAATCTGATTATAATAATCAAATATCTTAAATGAAACTTATGTTTATAATATATTTGAATATGTTTTATTTTTAATAACTATATTTGTACACGCTAAGTAAAGAGAAACAATTCGTTATTGTTATCTCTTTTTCAGGAAAAAATTATGCGAGGAGGTATTGGCGGCATATCCGAATTTATCGGATGAAGAGATTCAGTCATTGTTGCCTAAAAAGGAAGCCATCAGCATTATGAAAATAGTGACACACAATGGACATGTAGGAAAAGTGTACTGTGTCGCAAAGATACCCATGTTCTTTCAACTGGATTCATATGACACTCTGCTGTTTCCTACAATTTATACATTATGGCACCATCCATATTTATTAAACACTTTTACTACGCACACTCCAGTTATATCCAAATTGGCAGGAGGTGCAGATCTCATGTTGCCTGGATTGATACTGAAGGAACCGGTGACCTTATATAGCTTTGGTAAACTACCAAAAGGTACTCCAGTGTCAATTAACACTGAGGAAAACAAGGTTTAGATTTTATCTTTGCATCTTGTTGATCATGGGGTAGAGCAAGGCTATTTCATCCATTTGTCACGATATTGTTTATGTTTCTAATCAGTGTATATTGAACATTTAAAGATCACACTTGTATTCTCAAGAAACAATCATGATTGTATAAGGTAGTTATAAGCATGTTATTGCAACAAGGTATTCTTTGTTGCCATAAATTTTATATTACTTTAAAGTTGAAAATAACAGAATAGGCTTGTTCTATCCTATATAAAAATATTGATATGAGAGAAAAACAATATTTCTTTTGCAGGCTGCTGTCGCGGTTGGCATTACTGCGCTTTCCAGTGAAGACATGTATATGGCAGCTGGACATGGAAAATGCGTGGAGGTATTTCATGTCATTGGTGATATGCTATGTCAATTGGGTAAACCACCGCTGAGGCCTGATTTGGGTTCACCGAATGTTGACAGTCCTACAAATACATTAGAAGATATCAAATCGATTAATCAAGAAGCAATCGTAGATCAAACTGAAACTCTATCGGTTAAATTAGATGAATTGAACACCGATGAGAATTCAAGCGAGGTAGTTAAAGACATTTCTAAGGTTTCTCAAATTAAGTTGGAGATTCTCTTGAAAATAGACAAAGATAAATTGATTGCTTCTATATTATTTAGGAACATATAGAAGAAGATGTAGAAATTGAAGATGTACAAATTTCGAGCATAGTTGAGCCAGAAGTAGTTGATCCAGTTCAAGAGATGGACGCGCTACTGGAATACTGTTTCTTGAAAGCGTGTAAAACGACGGTAAAATCTAGTGATTTGCCAATGTTGTCGTCCAACTTCTTCAAAAATCATCTGTTAGCCGCTTGTCCGCCGGATAAAAATGTTGATGTAAAGAAATCTCGGTATAAAAAACTATCGGTTTTTCTAGCGGAAATGAAGGCTAAAGGAATAATTAACACATCCATTACAAAAGGTGTTGAAACATTGCTGTCTATCAAGGTAACATTTGTTGTTTGTCTTTGATTCTTTCTGACAAGATTAAAAAACTTTTTTGAAAATAAGCTCTTTGAAATATTGAATACAAGAAATTTTTATTCATTTATTTTAGTTTGATCATCCACTTGTGAGGAAATTAGTTGTCACCGAAGAACCAGTTGCGGCTGAACCAGTGGTTTCGAATAGCGCTGTCGTGTCAGAATGTTACCGAGTGACTGCTGACGTTCTGCCAGTCCTTTCAAAATTTGGCTATGAGTAAGTATGGTAGGCGTGGCACTTGATGAGTGACGCCACTTTATCGCGACGCAATGTAATTACAGAAAAGACGATTTTCTATGTGGTGATGACAAAAGTGGCTGAATGTTACATCGTCGTAGTATATAAACGTGTGTATTGTATCACTTTACACCGAATACATGGTGATGATTGCAGAAAGGGTGACGTAATGAAAAGAGCCGAGATCAGAAAGTGTTTTACTGAGTACGTGAAAGCGGAGGATCTGCAAAATGGAAAGTAAGACTACAATGCTGCACGTATAAATTCGATTCTGCATATCTTTCTACATTGACAGCGGTTAATTTTGTAGAACGTTAAAATTGAATCCCCCATTGGCGGGAATTATGCGAACTAAGGCTCATCAGGTGACTGTAACGATGGAGGATGGAATAAACAAGTTTATCGGTCGTATGACGCATATGCACGAGGTTACCCTAGCTGGAAATACTTTGTTGCACACTGGAAAATTGGAACCGATCGACATGAGAGTAACAGTGCGATCAGGCGGGAAAAAGGTAAAAGTCACGGTTTAGAATAAATGAAACAGGAATTTAATAACTTTTAAAGCTTCCACGGATATTTTTTTTCAAAGAAGTTGAGATTTGCGAGTTATTTCCGTGTCTTAATACATTGTTAAATATCTTATCGGCGTGTAGTTTTTTTGATACAAGAATTATTTTTCTGATTACACATCATACAAATTACAGGTAACATTGGTAAACAATCTAGAAACGTTCGGAATCAATCCGAAAGAATTCAGCAAAGAGTGCCAGAATATTGGCGCGAGCGCGACAATCACCGACGATCCTGGTAAAAAGACCCCTAGTGTTCTTGTTCAGGGGAATCAAATTTTATATGTGTACAAATTACTCACAGGTGAGTCGCTTTGATTTTAATATTATTTTAGTATTTTACAATCACGTAAACTTTCTTTATTATTGCAGAAAAATATCAGATAAAAAAGAATTATATAAGAGGTTTAGAATTCGCACCGAAGAAGAAAAAATAGATGTTTTAGTGATTGTCAGTTGAAAATTAAAAAAACTTATACTGACCAAAACCCTCCCAGGTAGCAAGGTATCGTCTATTTAACGTCATTATTTAGGCATTCTTATGACAAATGTGACGTTAAAATGATGAATGACGTTTGAACATCGTAAAAATGACGTGGATTTGTCACAGGTACATAATGTCATAAGTCGACGTTGAAAAGATGTCATTATTTTTGTGTTATTAACGGAATAAATATATGACGTTATTAATTGACCATTAATAACGTTACTAATACGTCGACGATTGGCCATTTATTCAACGTCATCAAGTATGACATTGTAAAGACGTCATAAATAATAATGTCATTAATTGGTCAAGAATGATAACGTTATTATTACATCTTAAATAGGTCACATGACGTCAATAATTAAAAATGACTAACCATCGATGTCAAAATGACGACAGCTTGCTACCTGGGAGCTGTGGTTGAAATTTTTTTCTCGAAACTTTATCACAAATGGATATCTAATATTGAGTGCAATTTTAACGAAGCAATTTCAATTGCTAATTGAACAAAGTTGCTATTTTAATTATTATGGAAATACGTTTTTTAGTAAATAAGGTAAAAATTGTGGAAAATTAACAGTCAGAGAAAATACGTTACAAATGATTATCAAATAAAAGCAACGTAGAAATGTACAAAAACATACGAATTCTTCTTATTATTATATTTATCCAACCTTCCACATTTATCATTTCTTATTATATAAAGCATATGTAACAGCTAAAGAAAAGACAAGGAAAATTTCTTGAGGCGCAATGAATAGGTAACATTTCATGCGAGAGACGACAGGCGATCGAAGTTTGTTAATATAATTTATTATATATCGAGGTTTCAACATGGAAAAGTACAAATATTGCAATATGGGGAGGGCCCGCGAGCTCTCCTCGGGTGGGAGGGAGGGAGGGAGGGAGGAAAGCAGGAAGGCAGGATGGGGTTTTCGATTGCACAGAAGGGTAAAAGAAGCGCGACGCACGTAAAGGGGATGTTTCTTGCGGGATACAGGGATGCTGCGTTCGGATGAAAACCGAGAGCGAACCGCGTATACGTGTATGATGTATATGTATATGTATATAATCATATATTTTTCAAGTATATACATATATAATATATATATATGTATATATATTATATATATCTTTATATCGCGCGTTTTACTTCTGCTTTAAATTTATCTCTTCTTTTTTTTATTCTTTTCGAGACGACGGGATGCCGACGGACGTCGCGGAAAGTATAGTGGAGGACGCCCGTCGGTGTTTTCTTTTCCTTTTTTCTCTTTTACATGGATAAAAGGAAGGTTCCCTCCTCTCCACGGCCCCCGCATATATTTAATACTCGTTTTGTTCTTCATTTTTTCTCTTTTTTTCCTTCTTTTGTTTTACTAAACCTGCACGCACGAGTGCGTCACGGAAAGCCTTGCGACGCGCGCGCGCGTGTTTCATGACATAATTACGCTTTTTTCTTCGTTCTCTCTCTCTCTCTCTCTCTCTACCTTTCGCTACTCTCACTATCATAATCATTATTCGACTTAATTGCTGGTGTTATCAGTTGCTTTCCCTAATCGTCTTGCGGATATACGATCGATCGAGACATAGCGATCTATCCCTCGGTGTCTTTTTTTATCGCGCGCGTTTCGTTCGATCTATCGATCTCGTCGTCGCGCGCGACAAGTGATAAGAAATCTTGGAGATACGAATTAAAAGAAAACATCACACACACACACACATTAATTTTTAAGACATTCTTTCGGCGATGTCATTACTCTTCTTTTTCCAGCATTTTCAAATCATTCGTTAATTCCTGCAATGACGATGTCTCTTTCAATTCGTATCACCATGATTGAATCAATCGCTTATTTTCCACTTCGTTCCTAAAGAATCTAATTATTCAATCAATCACATTTTTCTGTCGTTAGCTGCCTCTTAGTCGCTTCGATGCTTCGATAATAATTTGCATAAAAGTCTAAAACTCGTGCGCATTTTAACGAATTACAATCATCAGTCTTCTCTCGTTAAAGCGCCGAGCGACTCGGACTAGCTAAGACTTTACAGTCAACTATATAATACATTAGACTACTAACTCCTCTTATTTTCCTTATGTACATATGTTGCCTATGTAAAGCAATGTGCGAAATGGATGTGCAGTATACAAGTCTCAAGTAAGAGAAAGACGGTAACAAAGTTAGATGACCAGTCTCTCTGTAATTGGCTCTTATATATACACAAAAGTACATAGAAGATTATTCTGCCCATATTCGTACATACTTTTTGGCAACAGTTAAAGGGACGCAGTTAGCAGTCCAGTGTGTATTACTGTTTGTAAACCGACCGCTTTCTTCCATGCGATTCTCAAGTCCATCTTTCGATCAACAAGATCGTGAGTGTCGCGTGACGAGAGAATCGCGACGAAAGTTTGATGCCCCCCCCCCTCCCCCTTCCTCTGTCGTATCGCAAATCTGATCGCTATAACTCGATCATTATCGATTCATCAGCAATATATGTCTGCGGAGAAAATCCTCATACACTTGCCCTTTTTCTCCCTTACGCACTTTCATCATATTTTCTCTCTTTCTCTCTTCTTCTCATTCCGCATCCTCCACAGAAATATATGAAACGCTGAAAATGTAAGTAGACTAAATTCAGTGTTTTGGAGAAATTTAAACCAAGTACTCCTAATATTTGTTATATTATTCTTTTTAGATTTATATTGGAACGGTTGTTATAGCACCGTTATTTCATTACTCGCATTTACTTTTTTTTTTTTACTACAAATAAATAATTAAAATTTTCAGCGTCTCATATTGTACTTGTGTTGTGACTATCGCGCGAATTATTATCCGAATGTTTCTCGTTTGCTTTCTTCTTATATTCATGCACTCGTTCTTCTCACTTTTTCTCTCTTGTTCTCTCGCTCGCACGGTCTCTTTTGCCTTTGAAATTTTCATGATTTTCTTTTTTTTTTTCTCTTCATGCAACACATAATGCGACTAGGTAGTACAGATTAATTAATAATTAATATCGTTAGTTATACAATAATAACGTATGACTAGACAATGCAAGATAATAATTATATCATAAATATAGTAATAATCATATCATGGATCGCAATTTATATCAACAATGTAGTAGTGGCGCGCACGTGTTTCGAAGAATGTAATGTCTTAATAATTACCGTTTTGGGTGTGTTTGCTTGTTGTGTGTTTCTTTGTGTGCGTGTTCCCGTGTGCGTAACTATTTCCCACTTCTCTGTAAGTATAAACGTATCGTAGACTTGTGTATGTATATGTATGTGTCCCTTTTTCCTCTTCGAACGTCCACGAAGTGTATAGCCTATTCGTTCTGTTTCGTGGATATTACACCGTGAATGGAATCGGAGGATAAAATTGTATTGAAGCCAAGGGACAGACAGCTGGGGATTCCACAAAGCTGATCAAATGAGTAGTATAGGCGATTTTTCGATTTTCAACGCGCGATTCAGAAAAAAAAAAAAAGATTCTTCCGTTCCATTTCGGCATGTAACATCCCGTTTCCACGCATTTGTTTTACATGTGTGTATTATGTATATTTCGTATGCTGTAGGAAGCTTTTTGCGTTTAAGTTATCGTCGATATCCCGATTTAACTCCTTAAAAAGTATCGATAATGTATCGACAACTGTCTAACGCGGCGATAAACGATGCGCCGCGTTCTGTTCAAAGGAAACGTTTAATTAACGGATCCAGCTGTCACGATGAAGTGCACGTGGTAATCCTGCCGCGCGATCCTACAATGTATAATACATCTACGGAAATAATGAAATCATTATATATCTCAGTGACAAATAAATAACGACGCGACACGCCGACGCGTTATTTAACCGTCGTAAGTTCGTTCAGATTGTGATCAAACAAAGAGCGCGAACGAGCACGAACAAATGGACCTTGAGCCATATAAGCTTTCAAATTTACACTTTTCGTCTCTTTTATGCACATATCGGAGGAAAAGCGCGTGCCTGCATTTATTCACGTCTGTTCCGCAACTATTCGTGTTCGCTCTCGTCCCTACTTTGCATGATCTGATCTCACGATCTCACAGCAATAGCAATGCGCGAAGTGTCCCGCCGCTCGCGAGAACATTTATCTCGCGCTATATAATAAGACATACGTAATAATCTGATAATAATATTCGAGACGCGTAATATCGCGTTTCGTTCACTAATAATAATATACGTAATATAGCGTGACGATAATAATAGCAATAATAAGAATAAGAACGATAATAACACCAATAAGTATGTGTATACAGAGTTCTGTCGAGAATATAATACGGTAATGTCCCTTTCGCTTTCTCTCTCTCTCTCTCTCTCTCTCTCTCTCTCTCTCTCTCTCTCTCTCTCTCTCTCTC